>NC_142949.1:14961526-14999026 GCF_046866305.1 Octopus bimaculoides
AAGTGACTTCTTGTTGTCTGTCACAGTACTTCCAATCTCAGCAAGCTACGATATCCTTGGCTATTGGGTGTTTGGAAACATTACTTGCATGTTATGGTTGTGCATAGATGTTTTGTATTGTACTGCTTCTATTTGGGGACTGTGTACAATTGCTGTCGATAGATACACAGCCACTGTTTACCCGATATGGTACCAAACACAAGATACTTCAAAGCGAGCCATATTTTACATCATTACTGTTTGGCTCTTTTCTATTGTAATCTCAATTGCACCATTCATTGGCTGGCGCCATATTCTTACAACATTTTTCCAGTTCAATAGCTTAATTAAAGCTCATGACTGTATCTTGTTCATGACAAAGAGTTTTGTACTCTACTCAGCATTTGGTTCTTTTATAATACCAATGTTTTTGATGTTTTTTATCTATGTGCGTATTTTTATGGAACTACGAAAACGGTCAAAGGCAAGACAAGCAAAAATCCAGGGCCAGACCCAGTTCAAAAACTCTAAAGAGAAATCTACCGTGTCTTCACCCAAAACAGAAGAAACGTTTGAAATGCATCCATTGGAGAAACAGACAACCAATGGTAACATGTGGCCGACTGACAACCGTCAGAGCAGTCAGTTGTTGTCCATTGAAACTGATGAATCTGCTTTGACCGATGATGACCATGCAGACAAAACTGCAACTTTGGTGATGTCGTCAGAGAGTGATACGACTAGTAATGCCAAACTGGAAGGTCAACTTCTGAAGTGTGCACCAGAGACAACCGACTCGGAAAGAGAGCTGCTCATGGTTACATCGACTTCCCACAGTGACTCAGAAAAAGAAAACTGCACCGCTGCAACACCTGCAGCAGATTCAAAAGCAGCACTGGAGAAATCTGAGGAATCGGTCAATGCTAAAGTTTCCAAGACCATGCGCCAGAGAGCCATTAACATCATTAGTGAGCTCTCAAAGAATGATTCCAAGTCGCGCAAAGGAAAACACAGGGTTCACACTCTACAGAAAATGCCAGAAAAGTCGACAAAGCCAGCGCTGATGAATGCCAATGTCAAACGTCGATTTGAGCAGCGAGAACAGCGAGCAACTAAAAGAATGGCACTTATCATGGCCATTTTCTGCCTTTGTTGGATGCCATTCACCTTTATGTATGTAATTCGTAGTTTCTGCTCAAACTGTGGAATCAATCCGCATTTGCAATCTTTTATCATCTGGCTTGGTTACGTCAATTCAACTCTTAACCCTTTACTCTACACAATCTTCAATGAGGATTTCCGTAAAGCTTTCATTCACATCATTTTATGTCGGAAAGTCACAGCAAAGTTCTGATCACTAATTCTTCTTTATAAAACTACATGGGAAATACCTTTAGAAAAAAATAGTCTGAAATGTTCCTAGATTAGGCTTACCAAAAGAAAGGAACACACCAAGTCATACAATTGTCCCATTGAATAGAAATTGAAAGGAAAAAAAATTAATAATAATATTTGCAAAAAAAATTTAAATTGTGTAATTTTTTTTTCTATTATTTGGTGAAACTGATTGTTTTCTAATGCTAAAATTAAATCAATTTTTATGTTTTTATCCATGATATGGGAAACAATTAAAAATGTTTTCAGACGCATTCTTCTTTAATAATAAAAAATAAATTTTGCATCTATGAGTGAAAATATGTGCATAAGCACATGTGTGTGTGTGTACATGTGTGAATGTGTGTGTGAGAGAGTTTGACACAGAGAGATGCAGAGAGAAAGGGGGAGAAGAAAGAGAAGGGTGGAAAGATGAATTATTAACAGAAACAAAAAAGACAAACCAAAACTAAAATAGCTAATTAACAAAAATATACGTTAAAATCTAAATAACATTCCAGTTTGTTCATTGCATATTACAAAATCTTCATTAAAATTTGTTGTGTTTTCTGTTGATATTTTATTTTGATATTCTTTGATTTTGGGGTTTCTTTTTAATTTTTTGTTTTTCAAACTCTCTACAAGTTATTTGTTAATGTCAAGAATTGAAAAACAAAATTCGAATTTCAGAGTTTATTTTGTGATTTCACCTCCTCCTCCTTCTTCTTACAAATTTACACACATTTACACATATATACATATACACGAATGCACACAAATATATGTGCAAAAAGATACACACTCACACACATATAAAGTCATATACGTACGCACATACATATGTGCAAAAACATGCACACCAACATACACACACATGCATATAAATTCATACATGTACACACATATGTGCAGAAACACACACTCACACACATATTAATTCATACATACATATATATATTTACAAAAACACACACATATATATTCATACAAGCACACATATATACATATGTGCAAACACACACACACTCACACACATAAATTCATACACATACACACACATATATGTGCAAAAACACACACACACACACACACATTAATTCATACATATGCACACACACACGCATATATATTTGCAAAAACACACATTCACACACACATGAATTCATACATGTACACAATATATATATGTGTGCAAAAACACACACACACATAAATTCATATACAGATACACAAACATACAAATACTAAAACGCAACCATACACAGATCTATAAACATGCAAAGATGCAAACACTAAGACACACAATCACATATACAATATTAAACCATACACACACACACACATAAATTACAAATATTAAAAAAGACACGCATACATGAAAAACACACACATAAACATTTGCAAAAAACATACATACACATGATGTTAAAACATGCACATGCAGGCACCAAAATATAGAAGCATTCTAATACTGAAACACACAAACATACATACATGCAAACACACAGGGCCTACGAAGTGGAGGGGTGTAGAGGGTCACATTGTATCTGGGACCAAAAGTTTTCTGGGATCTTACAAAATGTTTGTATATATCAGAGACTAACACTGACAAAGGGAGAGTGGCCCACAACTGAAACTATGTACACACACACACACACACACACACACACAACTACTAAAACACAGACATACATCCACACACAAACATGCACACAAAAATACAGATACACATACTTATGTTAAAACACGCACACACATACACTAACATTAAGACACACACACAATCTACCCACACACACATTACCCCTCCTCACACATGTCTCTTATTCTCCCTCCTCTTCCTACTCCCCCACCTGGTCCAGCTTCACCCAAAGAACATTTTTTTTATCTATTCTTTTCATTTTTTAGTATAATTTAATTTGTTTTTTTTTTATTGTAAAAGGGTTAGGATGTTGGTGTGTAGGAAAGAAAGGTGAAAGGTTGTCCTTCCTCCCTCTCTCTCTCTCTCTCTCTCTCTCTCTCTCTGTCCCTCTCACTCACCCTCTCTGTCTATCCCTCCCTCTTTCTCCCTCCTTCTCCCTCAGTCTATTCCCCCCTCTCTGACCTTACTTTCTAACACCTCAGACAAGTAACTTTCTTAGTTACCACATTCTTGTCACTCACTTCAATAATTCTTGGCATAAATTGATTTTCAAAAACTCAACTCAAAACCTCTCTCTCCCTCCTTTTCCATCCCTCTTTCTCTCCCTCCTTTTCCATCCCTCTTTCTTTCTCTCCCTCCTTCTCTACGTTCATTACTTTCACCTCGATGATGGAATCAGATTGAATTCTAATGGAATTTTGACAACTTTGCTTTTTCTTGCACAAATCAGAAAATGAAAACAGAAAACAAAGAATGAAAAAAAAACATAAGCTTGTAAAAAAAAATTAGAATTTTGAGGAATAAAAGTTATTGTCATTTGAGTCTTTGAAAAGATGACATCCTTCAAAGAATTTTTTTTTTTTTATCTTTAAAAATGGGAGGAAGCAAAATTTAAACATAGCAGTTTGACAAACAGATATTGTTAAAATAAACATCTGACTGAAATAAGTAATAAGGTTGATATGAACAACTAAAACCTTTAGCAGTTGTGCTCCAGCATGGCCACAGTCCAATGACTGCAAACAGTAAAAGTATATATATATATGTATAATCTATGCTAGAACATTTCTTCAAAATTCCATGAAAATATAAAAAATATTAGGACTTCTTTTTTTCTCCTCCATAAAAAATTTCAAAAATAATCTATAAATATCCATGTTCTGGCAAAAAAAAAAAAAATTAGAAAAAAACTTTTTTTCTTCAAGTATGTCGTCTTGGAAAGACAAGTGGTTTTATTTTTAAAAAAAATTAAACTGTAGATGGTCAACAATAAGCAATGCAGCCAACTGCTGACCATCGCAGTGGATAAATCTGCATAAAATGATGACCAGACTCATCATGGTAAAAACAACAATATCCACAGTATTGATAATGTGCCCCAGAAAGTTGATGCCATTATTAAAGGTGCAGGGGGTCACCTAGCAGCTACTGTTGAGGTTCATAGTGGATACAACTGGCTCAAAAAATAGGAACTTCGCAGGGTTGTTTCTTCTCCAATTGATTTGTCCATGAAAAGACAAGTGAAAAAAGGGTTGATTACAGCACCACAGTGAATTCCATTTATTTGGTCAGCCAACAATAGCAATGCCAATTCGAGACGCATTCTTTTAGGACCTTTATATGCCGTTATCAGAATAATATGGGGAATGAAAGTAGTAAGAGCTTTTATAAACAGCTGCCACAGCTTCTAACTCGTTTCTTCTTCCATTTTCCACAGAAATTGCTTCACAAAAGACTACAAAATCAGTTTAATTGTCCTCTTATGGACTATATTAATTAGTTGTTGCATTCGTTTAATTTCTATACACTGCATGAAAGCTGCAGCTAAGAAACAACTACAAAAACAAACAAAACAATTGGCTGTGTTTGTTTTATTTGTTTGTATTTATGTATTTATTTATTTAATGCTTCCTGTGTCATAAAACAACAATCGTTTCACATTTCAATATGAGTTAAAAGGACTGATGTCTACTCATCTCTATTCTTCCAGCCCACATACAAACCTCAATGATAGCAGCTTGCCATAAAATGTAGGCTTAATTAATAGCAAGAGAATAATTACTAAAATGTAGTCACAAATTGTATTATGGAGTAGACACAGATTGCACTGATTCCTTGAGAGATAATGCACCAAAATGTAGATTTAGCATCACTGAAGTATCGACGTAGTATGCACTAACATGTACAGGTAAAGTACTCGTAGACAGAATGTGCATGAAGATGTAGGTACAAAGTTCCTGCAACAGTATATCCAATTTTCTTTAATGTCACCCACAAGCACCTAGACAAACCAGAAGCACCATCACCCACCCACCAAAGCCAGTTTCTTTCAGCCTTTTCTACTCTTGGTTCAAATACTAAATTTCCAGATAGACACCAAACTAGATTCTGGTGCTAATATTTTATCTCTGTTCCCAAAATTCTTGGCCGGGTTTGTAAAGTTCTTCCAAATAAATGATAAAAAAAACTCTATCGTCTCTCATCCATTACTTGCCACTACTGCCCCATACCATAAAAATAAAAACAGATAAATAAATAGAACCTTCCTGACACACAAAAAGAGAGGCTGCAGAATATGAAAACAGAGTGGAGGCATTACTAGACTGTTATGACATATGTCCATTCTACATCAGAATGGACGTACATCATGTTTGTTTGTCTATTTATGTACTATAGAGACTGAAGTAACAACTCAATAACAACATCAATAATAATAATAACAACAACAACAGGCAGACGTGGAGTAATGAGAGTATGTCACTGATGAGGTAGCGAATGGCGACAAAAGGACTCTGACAAACTGAACAAATTGATTGACCACACAATTAATGAAGCAATCCACCAGTTAATTGGTTAAATGGATGACTAATTGAATAACGACAACAACCTTTTCTACTATAGGCATGAGCCCTGAAATTCTGGGAGAGGGGCTAGTTGATTATATCAACCCCAGTGCATAACTGGTGCTTAGTTAATCGCCCCTGAAAGGATGAATGGCAAAGTCAACCCCAGTAGAATTTGAACTCAGATCAATAATAATAATAATAATAATAATAATAATAATAATAATAATAATAATGTGGAGTCTGGAAGCAGAAACAATCTCTGATTATAATAAGTGCTTTGGGAATGATTAGAAAAAAAGTAGACAAACAGATAACCCAAATCCCAGAACATATAAACAGGGATAATAAAGAGAATGGGCACAAGAGGGGGGGGGGGGAACATCACGTATCAGATAGAATACTATCAAAACAATCGAAATAACAAAAACAAAAACTTTGCACATACCAGAGTGCAGTGCTGCATTATGTAGTGCAGTGCTGCATTATGTAGTGCAGCGAAAGCATAGAATAAAAATATTACTGAATGATGATGATGATGATGATGACGACGACGATGATAATTCCCTATTTGTCACAAGGATGATGTAAAAGGGAATGTTATAAGGACAGATTATGATTAATAGTGGAGGTTTTTCACAGAATTGGTTCTGGAAAAATAAAACAGGAATGGAAAACATCAGAATACAAGAACAATAAAACAAGGTATTCCAGTATAGTGAGTGGTGGCAGCTAGGGTCCCTTAAGGGCCAATCAAGGAACCCAAAACATCCAAGATTGCTCTGAATGCTGAGAACCACTGCTGTTCCCCAGTTATTTTCTTTACCCTACAGATGCATGCTGACAGTTGGCCCATTCACCCTTAATATTGGCACTATGTCTTCCACCCCACACTGTCTCTTCCACTTTACACTAACTTTTCCATCCTACATTGCCTCTTTTACCCTTCAGGGTTTCTTCCACCCTGAGAGCCTACATATGGTTTCCTTTCTTCCAACAACTACAGCTGACCAGATCAACAGGGTACTGGTCTCTCAGCAAAAGAGTCAGACATTTATACCTGTCCCAAGTCTCCAGTTGTGTGCCTCTGGCAGAGACATGTCTCCATTAATAGGTACTCCAAAAAGCAGGGGCAGACTGAGCCGTTGGTCAATCAGGCACTGCCCAAGGGCTTGGAGCTGTGAGGGGCCTGCACTCTACATGTTAACTTATCAATGCTAAGGGGCCTGGTAAACAGTTATGCCCAAAAGCCCTTAATTCTCTCAGACTGCCCCTGCCAGAGAGGTACCCTACAGATCACTTGTATAAATGCAGTATATGGACAATAAGCCCTCTGTTATGAACAACAGCTCAGAATCAAATTCACATTCAAACTTCTCAAAATCCAGTAACACTTACAATGTACTTTTATAGAACAGTCAGCTTCTTTGGGGGTAGCAAACCAATTCTGATGCATCATTCCTTCAAATCAATGCATAATGATAGCATTTCAATCAGTTCAGCAAATAATCCGATGGATCAATATGTGATGGAGCCAACCCCACCCCTTCTATGCATTCCTCGACACACTATGAACCTGACATCAATCATTGTGCCAACAAACCATTCTAGAGAGAAATTCATATTCATTGATTTGTCTGGAGTTCACAGACAGTAGATAACAAGCTCATATTTTAACATGAGTCAACTTTATTCAAGGAGACTAAAACTCACACATTTAAAGATTCAATCAACGAGACTTGAGAGCAGCAGAACTTTCTTAGAGTTGTCGCCAATTTTACGCTAATGTTGTTATTCTTATCCATATTGTTTGTTGTGATTCTCTGCATGGCTATAATCTTAAATGAAACGTTTCCCTTCTATGAATGCGATCTGAAGAATAGCCAATTATTTAACAAGGCCGACTGATAATAGATGTGGCATTGATGAACGAAAGATTGCAATGAATAGGCTCTCACGCCAAACATGCACTATTTCATGCCAAGAATGTATGTATGTTTATATGAATGTGTGTATATATATGCATATATATGCGTGCATGTGCCTGTATGTATGTATGTATATATATATGTGTGTGTGTGTGTGTGTGTGTGTGTGTGTATATGTATGTATATTGTATATATGTATGTATATGTATACATACATATATACAGACACATATACATCTGCATATATATATATATATATATATATATATATATATATATATATATATATATATATATATGCATGTATATCTGAATTGTGTATCCATATATGTCTATGTATGTATTTCATAATGCGTAATTAAACATGACAATCAAAACAAAGGTTGTGGTGAAGGATCATATCAGACAGTGTAACTCTCTGAATATTTAAAAGAAAGGAGGAGGGCAACTATAAAATAAGGCTGTGATTATTATCATTATTACTGTTGTTGTTGTTGTTGTTGTTGTTGGCAGTGAAGTGGCATAAATGGCAGAGAGCCAAATGAGATACTTTGTAATTATTTAGGTCTGCATAGTTACTATATACTCTCAGTTCAATTCCTCTCACCCTTTCATCTCCCCTCCAGGGGTCAAATCAAATCAGTAATAGTCAGTCCCAGTCATGCCCTGCAATTGAATCATTAACCCAAAGAAGCTAATTATTATTACTGTTGTTGCTTTTGTTGTTGTTGTTGTTACACAATAGTAGACTATACTTTTTTTTTTATCCTTCTAGTGCTGATAAAACACATATCAGTCAAATACTGGGGTCAAATACAGTATAACCAACAAGAACCCCTGCCTCCAAATTTAAGGCCTTGTGTTTCTATCACAAATCATTCTCACTGCATTGTTGCATCCATTATAGAGAGATGGGGTGGGATCAGAAGTGGGGAAAAGGAAAAATTTAAAGCACAAATGTTCCCTTGTTCTCCATGTGAGTCTATGACTAAATTAACAAGGTTACAACTAAGGTAATAAGACTGTGACTAAAGTGACATGACATGACAAAATTATGATTTAAGTAACAATGACTAGAGTGACAAGGTTATAACGAAAGTACTACAACTAAAGTAACAAGACTAGGACAAGAGTAACAGGATTATGACAAAGGTGAGATTACAATTGAAGTGCTATGACTGAAGAACAAGATTATGGCAAAAATGACGATATTATTTCCTAATGTAATAAATTTACTGAAATACAAATATACAGTAAGTAGGTGCATGGATGTAGACACACACAGTCACAAAACTACTAACATACTATGAGTAATAGAACCAAAACTATACGATCTATAGAACTACTAACATACAATTAGAAACAGAGCCAAAATTATACAATTTATAGATTTTGTAACATATTATTAGTAATAGAGACAAAATTTTACAATCTATAGATCTACTAATAAATTTTAGTACATCCATGGTTGTACAACCTACAACACTAATAATATACTCTTTGTACAGCCAAAACAGATCAACTGTGACTGTTGTGTTTTCTTTAGTAACCGTGTAACAGATCAAAGCTACAATTAATCCAGGAGAAAACATTAACACTTAAATAAAGAGCTTTCAATGAAATCTGATGTTTATTTGCTTTTCACACTGACACAGACTTCGTTAGTTGTCAAATAAAAGTGATTAACATAATTACATTAAAGGCTCTCTTTTTTGTTTCAGTTTGTTTCTTTCTTTTAATTATTGGCTCAACAAGTATTTATATTTTAAAGTGTTAAGTTCAACATAGAGAAGCCTGGAAAACACAACAGTGTTAACAGAATATTAGATCTGGCAATGAATATGCTTTGCCATTGACAAACAGTTATTCCTTATCAATAATGCACAAATACAAACATACATACATGCATGTATTATGCAGCCAATGTACAAAGGAAATAAAACTCGTTATAAAAGACAGTTAAATATATTTGAAGATCAACAAATGGACAAATGTAGTCCTATGTCAAACATACAGTAATGCTTCTTCAAGAATAAAAACATATTTGAGATAGTTTTAGCATGAGATTATTACGTGCTGGATTTATCATAAAAATGTTTAAGCTGATATTTGCCCAAAAATTCAATAGATGTGTATTTGTTGCCATAGGGAAAAGGTATTCTTTGCAATATTTTTACATAAATAGGGCAAAGAAAATGAGAATAAACATTGTAGATAATTCTATAGATTCTATAGATTGACAGCAGGTATCAAATTCAACAGAAATACTAAAGACCAGCATTGTGATAAAGTTTAGATAATGCACCAACGCCAATGACACTAAACAGATTTGACTTGGCTTTGTTATGTAATACACAACAATGTGACAAATTGGCAGAATCATTAGAATATTGGATTGAATGCTTCATGGTATTTGTCCCAATTCTGTTGATTCTGGGTTCAAATCCTGTTGAAGATAACTCTTACAAGACGATGATTTGGTAGAATTGTAAGAAAATCATGATAAATGCCCTATGCTATTTGTTGTAGCCCTTCATGTTCTCAGTTCAAATCTGACCAATGCCTATCTGAGCACTAAACTTAATCCCTCATCTAGTCTAACACCATCACATTGGGTACATCGTTTGCCTTTCACAGACCCCACTCTTTGGCAAGCAATAAGAACAGGCTTCTAGTCTCAGAATAACATCATTCTTCCCTCCCTTCCACCAGTCTTGGAGGCCAAGTAAATGGTCATGGGCATTGCATTGCCTTCCTTCCGATGGCCAGAAATGGAAGGAGCCTCTATATGATAACTTATTACAGAAGAAATAGCAGCAAAATTCTTTAAATCACACTTCTATCTATAATACTAAAAACAGAACATATCAGACGAATATGGTTTTAAACAAATGGAAAGGTCAAGGCTGGAATGCTTTTGACTGTAGACCTAATGTATCAGGGCAAACCAAGGGTTAAACAACAACAACATGATAACAGAAGATAAAACAAAATATATTTTAAAATAAAAAAAATACATGATAAGTTTCTATAATTTCACTGTTTACATAGAATAAATTTGGGTTACATAGTTCGGATGTTGTTCGGATATTCCTGGTCACAGACGACAACAACAGTTACAAGAATGGTACTTTTCTTTATTCTAAGACTTAATTTGGCTGATCAATATAAACATTCACATCTTAAATAAAATAAGGATTTCAATGATTCCAATACAAATATGATCTTTGGAATCAGTGTAAATTAGGTCTGTATACACGGTGGTGGTGGTGGTGGTGGCAGTGATGGTGGTAGTGGTGGCTGGTGGTAGGGTCAGGGGTGCCAATAATGCTAATCACAGCAGTAATAGCAGTTAGAGGTAGAGGTACTAATAAGGATAACAATAGAGATGGCAGTGTTGGTAGTGGCAGTGGTGGTGGCCATGGCAGTAGTGGCAGTGATCGCTGTAACAATAAAGCCAACAATAACAGAGCTGTCTGTGCATCTCATCAAAACAAATTATTGTTTAAGCTTCTGTGAACTGTTTATTATAGATATTGCTTTCTTACTTCCATCCATCATTAGAACGACAAATATGTAGGTGTGCAAACAACTCTGTCTGTGTGTGCGTGTGTGTGTGCATGTGCGTGCGTGTATGAGTGTGTGTGTGTGTATGTGGGTGTCTTTGTGTGTGTGTATATATATATATATATGTTTGCACGTATATGTGTTTGTGTCAGTATGTGTGTGTATGTGAATGTGCGTGTGTTTGTGTCAGTAAATGTGTGTTTTTGTGTGTATATAGATATATATATATATGTTTGCATGTGTGTGTGTTTGTGTCAGTATGTGGGTGTGTGTGAGTATATGTGTGTTTGTGTCAGTATGTGTATGTGTGTGTGTACTGAACATCATGATGTGGAAGTAAAAAAATATTTTAGTATGTCAAGATCTTTTTTTACCAGCTCAAGAAGTTTGTAGCTACATCATAGCTTTAATTTGTACATGCATGTGTGCATACATACATATATGATATATATATAGGGAGAGTGAGAGAGATATAGAGAAAGATACATATACATACATGCACAAATATATATGTAAATAAACACACACATTTATATATATACATATATATATACACACACACACACTTTACATGAATACATATTCACGTGTGTGTGTGTGTGTGTGTGTGTGTGTGCTCACTTCTGTTTACTCAATGAAGAAGAAGAACCAATCTATAACAAAGAAATAAAACAGTTATCAAAATTTACACAGACACAAAATAAAACTAAATAATAAAACAAATAAAACTGAAACACCATCAAAAAAAGTTTCCTAAGTCTTTTACGAGGTCTACTCTTTCACAAGATGTTTCATGTATCATTGTAAAATGGTTGAGTGGTAGGAGAAGTAGAGCAACAGGCTGTGCATGGTACAGTATCTGGTTTTATCCCTATACATTCTGAGCTCAAATCCCGATGGGGGAAATTCAGATTTTAATCAATTTTGAAGGTTAATTAAAAGATGTACAAGTCCCAGGCATGTATTTAGTTCCTTTCATATCTTTATTCGAAAAGATATGGTTATTAATATACATATATATGTGTGTGTGTGTGTGTGTGTGTGTGTGTGTATGTATATATATATATATATATATATATATACACACACATATATATCGATATATGTATTGCTGACATCAAAGAATTTATTAACTTTCAAGAGAATATGAAATAATTCTTTGGGGGGGGGGGGGATAGTGAATCTTGAAGCACATAAAGTTATGAATAATAACATGCAAATATTAGGTTAACAAATGTGACTTCATCTCCCACAGACAGTCTTCAACTTTTTCTATCAAAAGGAGTTTTTGAACCCAATATTTACATGATTTTATGTGCTTTGAGATGCACCCTTCAAAAGAAGCGTACATACGTTATATATACACACATATATATTGATATAAAATGTATGTATGTATACATTAATGTTTCTTTTTATGCTATAAGAAAAAAAACAATTTTACTGAATTAAACTGAAAGATTACTCAATACACTTGGTAGAGTATAAATTTATTCTTTAACAAGAATAGTATTGACAGTGACTTCGAAGTTTCAGCCATCTAAGCCATCATCAGATTATCCATATATATACACACACACACACACATATACATATGTATTTTAACCTTCTAGAGACACACACACACACAGATGTATGTATGTACATATGTATTTGAACTATATATATATATATATATATATATATATATATATATATATATAGTTTTAAGGAATATATATAATATTAGGGATTTTGTCCCAAATATTATTATTATATATATATATATATATATATATATATATAAAAATACACACACACACACACGTTTGTACTTATATATATTTTATATATATATATATACACACACACACACACACGAACATTTGTATATGTATTTAAACTTATATAAATATGCATGACAATCAAAAATAGTAGGGAGGGGTTGTATAAATCAACAGAATTCTCGTTAAAAAATATTTTAAATGAGGCTGTGACATCATAAATTTTCAAAGTCCATCATTATTATGTTTTTCATTATTATTATTTATTAATGTGCCTTTATTGTTTGGTTGATCTTCCCCCACCACTTATACCCATTTGTTTTTGTTTGTTATTGCCCTCTTTGCATTTCACCTTTATACTGTCCCCATGTTTTTGGCCCTTATGGCTAATATAAGAAATCATTGTGGCAAATAAATGAAATCATTATTATTGTTATTGTTATTAGGGTAGTGAAATGGCAAAATCATTAGCACATTTGAAAGACTCTTTGCAGGATTTGTTGTAGCTTTTTATGTCCTGAGTTCAAATCCTGCCAAGGCCAACTTTGCATTTCACCCTTTCGAGGCCAATAAAATAAAGTACCAGTGAAATACTGGGATCAATTTAATTGACTAAACCTTGCCTCTTCTACAACTCAGGCTTTGTGCCTATATTAGAAACCACCACTACTGGCAGAACTGTTAAAGCATGAAGCAAAATGTCTTGTAACACTGTTCTGGGTTCAACTCCAGCCAAAGTCAAATTTCTTGTTCATTCCTTTGGGATTGACAAAATTTTGGGGGTTGATATAATCAGCTGGTTGCTTTCCTCAAATTTCTGGACTTGTGCCAATGTTAGAAATCATGATCATCAACATCAACATCATTATTATTATTATTATTTATATATTTATTTCTGTTACTCTTGTTGTTGTTATCATTGTTGCTCTGGCTGCAACTTTGAAAATCCAATAGGGAAAAAAAACAATGTTTCCTTGGTTCCAACAGACACACCTCAGATTCTTGAAAATGTCCATAATTATATGTTTTAAATGATAATTCTTTCTTTGTAATATCAAACATCTCCCAAACTAAGAGGCAGGGGATCTTACAACAACAGCAGCAGCAGTAGTGGAAATTACAATAACGGTGGCACTAGAAATAAACATTATCCGTATTTCCCTGCTAAACAAGAACTGTGGAAACAAATTAACAAAAAAAAACGTAAATAAATTAATATATGGATAAATGTCTAAATATATATAAGAAAACAAAATTCTTTTTTTTTTTTTTGTAAATAATGAAGCTGTCTTTTGTTATAACAAGATCAATAGTTGAAAAGAAATGAAAATATTATATTGAAATCACATACACAACCCAGTATATTACTGGTGGAACTTATTGATTGGAAAAGAAACAATGACAGAATCCATCCCAATGTTTTAGTTTTTGCTACATATTTTATTAACTTCTGTGGGACCAAAATAATTGGACAGGATTGAACATCAAAACAGTGTAAGACAAAACTAAATACTTTCAGTAGACCCCCATATCTACCTAAATTACTGTTATCTTCCAATAACTAACTTGATATTATATATATATATATATATATATATATATATATATATATGTATATCTGTTTAATTTGTTTTGGGTGAATGCCTCAGAATGCTTTCTTAAAAGCTCCTAATCTTAAATAACATCTTATGAATATGAAAAATTCTTGACTTATGAACATGTAGGATGCAGAAACATGTGTTGTGATAAAGCCTATGAATTTCCTTCCACAAGTTGTTATGGTTATTACATATAAATATTATAGATGTGTGTGTGTGTGTGTGTGTGTGTGTGTGTGTGTGTGTCTCAAGATGAAATTAAACAAACTAGTAAAGAAACAAATTAAACCTTCAACTGCTGCCTGACTAAGGATTCTTGTGGTTTCAATGCCTTTGATGCAGTTGATAGGGAATTGATAGTAGAAATGAAACACAAAAGACAAGCAAAAATCTTTAGTTGAGTCTTAAAGACTCCACACACATTTATATCTATCTATCTATTTATCTATCCATCTATACACACACACACACACACACACACGTGAACAAGTGAGGGCTTCCACATGGTCACACAGCCAGGTTGAAAGAGCAGCTAAATGTCTCCTTGATCTCACACCTCACTGTCTTAATAAAAGAAGAGCACAGAAAATGTAATCATTATTTTCTCCACTATAGTAGACATGAAGGTCATGGTAGGAACACCTTTCACTGTAATTCTGCTTCATCAAAACTCACTTGAACAACCAATTAATGAAAATAGTCAACTATTTTATTAAATTGCATTAAATTCTTCACTATTTCCAAAGTTAATTGCCACCTCAGCTATGTATTTCATTAGAAATGTAGTCCTGAAAGTGTTGTGGCAGGGAGGAATGGGGGACATCAAAATGAGAATCAAAAGAGTCACTTTTAAATATGTTTTACATTCAATTATAAATTATCAAAAAAATCTTTTGAAATTATATTTGGCATATAAATATAATTATATAATTATATTTGTTAAATAAATATAATTATATGATTATATTAATTCTTATATTTCATCTTTGGGAGTCAAACTTTTCAGCGATTAATAATTTCTTTGAAGCAGAAAATGAGATGTAGAACACTGCATGGTTAAGGGTCAATATAATTGATCATTGATTGAATGATATTTACCACAGTTTCAACTACAGATATGTCCCTTAAAAATGCAGTGCTAAATGAAATAGTGTTGTACAGAACCATTATGACATATGATTGAATAACAAGTTTAATAGGTTATTTTCAAGAGTGATGCAAATGAAGTAGCAGGCACTCTCTATCTCAACTTCTTCCAAGTACATAACTTTAAATAACCTCACACAATAAAATACTATATATTGGGATTTAAAGTCACAATAAAATTAGAAAGCCAGTTTAAAGATTCTTTGTCCACTGAACTTCAAAACTTTTACTCCTTGAACAAGTCATCATTTGTTAAAAACAGTGAGATTGACAGAACAGAAGCTTTAAAATTTTCTCATTTGTCATGATGGTCCTCATCACTGGTGTGGTCAAAGTTAAAGAATTAGCAACATTCACTCCCTGACATTTAGCAGCTTCCAATCAACCCCCTCACCACCACACCACGGTACACACACACACACCAATTCCTAAAGTTTCACATCAAGTGTCATGCTTTTCTTCAGCACTTGAAATGAATTTCCAGCACTTGACTATTTTCCATTCATGTTGGAAAAAAATTGTCTTGGAGTAAGCATGAGTATTAATCATAGTTCCTTATATATCAGCATACCATTATTCTAATGAAGTGATGTCACTCCACTGAAAATATTGTCTCCAAGTAAAAAAAAGCACCACAGTAAACCAGCACTAAATGGGGGAGCACCAAACAAAATAGCACTAATCAAGGCATTAATGTAAAACCATATATGATCAAACAATTAACTATTTATACAGAAGTATATTTATCTTGTCAATGTGAGGCATATTATATGAACACACACAGCTCTTCCAAAATTAATAATAATAATAATAATAATAATAATAATAATAATAATAATAATAATAATAATAATAATAATATTGGTATTTCAAATTGATTTAACAGAAATAATAATAATAAAAAGTAAAAACATGAAAAAAACACATTCATTCCAAAGCAAGTGCCCCTTTCAAATCAAAGAAAATCTATACTAGAGACATTCTTTAACTGTATGGAATAGACATCTCAAAGAAAACTTGATATTCTAAATTCTAACAAACTGTCACAAGAGCAAACAAATGTCTGACAATAGAATAACGTTTTGAAATGAAACACGCCAAGGAAACAAAAAAACAAGAAAAGATAAGTAGATAAAAACATTGAAAGAAAAAAGCAGGTGAAAAAAAAATCAAATCTCTATTTCATTTCTAGCTGAGAGAAGAATCTAAGAGAAACAATAAAAGAGAAGACCATTATTGGCATTAGATATGATTATTAGTTATCAGTTGTGAGTTCTATGAGGATTTGAATACCTGAAGCAAACATTTAAGATTCTTGTCACTCTTATATTCAATGCCATTTATCAACAATTTCTGCTATCATTCACTTTTTTGAGTTTTTATTGTTGTTGTTTTATGTGGTTGTTGTTGTTTCATTCAGTTATTATTGTTCTTGTTATTCCATTGTTGTTGTTATTGCTGCTGCTGCTGCTGCTGTCATTGTTTATTGTTTTAACAAAAACAAAATTATATAGATGGCCATTAGCTTGAAAATAGTTGTTTACTACAACACTGGCTTCCACTACCATTTCATAAAACACTACCACTGCAAATGCTGCTACCACTACCGCTACCTAAAATACCACCACTACCAATACTGCTGGCACTACAATTTCCTGAAATACCACCACGACCCTCCCTCTAACTCTATAACCTACCCACAGCACTTTTTGGCCCATCACTCAAGCAAACTGTAGATCATTTTTAAAGATTGCCAAAATTACATAGATATACACACATACATATGCATAAAACATGTATGTATATATATATATATAATCATCATTATTATCGTTTAATGTCCACCTTCCATACTAGCATGGGTGGGACTTTATATATGTATATATATATATATATATATATATATATATATATATATATATATATATATATATAAAAACATATATATATATATATATATATATATATATATATATATAAACATATATATATATACATATATATATTTATGTGTGTATGTATATTATATATATATATATATATATATATATATATATATATATATGTATGTATGTATATACACACATAAGTATGTATGAGGGAAGGAGGTTTTTTGTGTGCATGCAGATTGATCCCCACTTGCCCATTTCTGCACCAATTCCTTCATTTATTTTGCAGTTTTCATTGTCTTCTTTCCACTTCTCACTCGAGCTGGCAGAATCAGTAGCATGCTGGGCAAAATGCTTAGTGGTATTTCATCTGTCTTCATGCTCTGAGTTCAAATTCTGCTGATGTTGGCTTTATCATCATCTCAGGGTTGATAAAATAAGTACCAGTTGAACACTGGGGTCGATATAATCAACTTACCTCTCCCCTGAAACTGTTGGCCAAGTGCCAAAATTTGAAACCATCATCATCATCACCATTATTATTATTATTATTATTATTATTATTATTATTATTATTAAAGCAGCCAGCTGGCAGAAACCTTAACACACTAGATAACTTGTGAAGTGGCATTTCGGCCATCTTTACATTTTCGGTCCAAATTCAACTTTCCCTTTCAACCTTTCAGAGTCAATAATGTAAGTACCAGTTGTGCACTAGGGCTGATGTAACTGACTAGTACCCTTCCCCAGAATTTCAGGCTTTGTGCCTATAATAGAAAGATTCATTATTATTATTATTATTATTATTATTATTATTATTATTATTATTATTACCATTATTATTATTATCATTATTATTATTATCATTATTATTACCTCTGCCTTAGCGAAGGCAGAGGCATTGTTTACAGTCGCGTTTGTTTGTCGATGGACAAGATATCTCAAGAACCACTGGATGGATTCAGATGAAACTTTCAGGGATGTTTGGCCTCCTGACTGGCATGAACTGATTAGATTTTAGGATCGATCCGGTACTGGACAAGGATTCTGGATTCTTTTTCCTGTTTTTTCACTTAAATTTTTGAGTAGTCAGGTTCATTTTTAGTATTCTCATTATTATTATTATTATCATTATTGTTAATATTATTATGGCAGTGAGCTGGTAAAGTTGTTAACATGCCAGGCAAAAATGCTTAGCAGCACTTCATCCATCTTTACATTCTGAGTTCAAATTCTGCCAAAGCTGACTTTGCCTTTCATCCTTTCAGGGTCGATAAATTAAGCACCAGTGAAGCACTGGGAGTTGATGTAACCAACCAGTTTCCTACCCAAAAATTTCAGGTCTTGCAGCTTTAGTAGCAAGGATTATTATTATTATTACTATAATTATTTATTTATGAAACAGTTCAACAATGATTTAAGTTCAACTCAGATACCACAAACAATTCATTCGATTATAGCCAATGAAAGATATTATAAATCACGTGTTGATAGTAGTAGTAGTAGTAGTAGTAGTAGTAGTAGTAGTAGTAGTAGTCAAAAGTGTTGGAGTATCAGGTGAAACACATTGCGATATTTACCAATGTTCTTTGACGATACTGAGTACAAGACCAACCAATGGTCGACTGCCTTTCACCCTTCCATACTTTGATAGAATTACTGCTGGCTTTGCACATTCTGGATTGGATTCAACCAATTATAAACATTCTTTACATATTCGTAGCATTATGTCAAAATTAGAAATCCTTATTTTATCCAAACTTGGAATAACCATGTAAATGATAGAAAAAAGAAAAAGTAAAATGCTCCATGTTACAGTGGTTTGCTTCTCTTTGTATAATAATAATAATAATAATAATAATAATAATAATAATAATAATAATAATCATTATAATTATTAGTAGTAGTAGTAGTAGTAGTAGTAGTAGTAGTAGTAGTAGTAGTAGTTAGTTAGTCATGGCTCTATTGTGATATTTCGGCTGTGATAAAGTATGCTGTAATAAGCTTCTTAATTAGAATAGAGATAAATAATAATAATAAAAGAAAAAAAATTATTAGAATAAAACACAAAAAGGAAAAAAAATTGAAATAAAAATGTGAGGCGGTGGGGGTATTATTAATAAATTCTTAAACTTCAAAGCTTTGATAAAGTCTGTGAAAAGTATTTAAAATAGAATCAACATGCACAATTGACTTAATCAATAAACTCCCAGCAAGACATCATCTCACCCCTGACCAAGCCTTCATCTCTACTCTCATACATTCTTTTCTTCCTTTCTTCCTTTTTTTCACGCACACAATTAATGCTCTTCTTGGGAATGGCATGCATGTCACTACTTCCATTCCTTTTCTTTCCCCTGAAGTTTATAAAGTAGATTACCAATTTTCTCATCATCAGAAATCAGGTGGCTCTATTCCTCTTCTACCTGAAGCCAATAGGCAACTTCTGTATTGTTGAACACACCACTGATTGAGAAACCTCATTAAGTAATTAATCTAATTGCATTAATGCAGTGAGTGGGACATATAAATATTATAACTGGTTAATTACAGATAGATACATTTAGTTAATTACAGTAATGTGATTAATGAGACAGTTAGATATTATACTTAATCTGTTTATCTCATTTGTACAGATGAAAGGTTTTGTGACAGTGGGCTGGCAGATTTGTAAAAGTATCAAACAAAATACCTTGTGGTATTTTGTTATGGTTCTCTAGGTTCTAAGTTCAAATTCTGCTAGGATCAACTTTGTCTTACATTCTTCTGGGATTGATAAAAAATAGTACTAGTCACGTTAAGGGGGTGGGGTCAATATAACAGACCATATCTTTTCTTCTAAAATATAAGGCCTTGTGCTTATGTCAGAAACCAATATACTTTCAGCTGTTTTGATCAAAACCTGCACATCATAGCCATGTATATGAACATGTTTATCTGTTTTGATATCAAAACAGATTTACATGCTTGTGTATATCTGTTTTGATGTAAAGCAGTAGGCTTCGATCAGTCTCATCTTCACATCAGCCACTTTATTCCTAGATATATATGTAGAACCAGACTGTAACTCCATTCAAACTAGAAAGCTTTATTTTTAAACTAAGTATAATAAAATGTAAATCCCATTCAATATAATATACATATCCAAGAATAAGACACCTGATGATAACCATAGATCTATTTTATGCAAATATAAGAAAAAATTACTTTCTAAAGTCAAGGTAAATAAATTTCCCCAAAATACAATAAACTGCAAACCACACCCATCCCAGATATTCAGACTTTTAGGAAAATAAAATCCTTTATCTCAAAATTGTTCAATCTTGAAATGTTTGTTTGAGAAGTTTGGCACCTCTTACTTGCTATAGACCAAATTCCAGCACAAAAAAAAAAGAGAAAATTTTGTTAATAGCTTAAGAGGTGCAGGTGAAGAAAAGGTTAGAAGGGGAGTGTAATCAATGATTTAGTCAGAGAAAATGGCTTAAGTGAATCTAAAGACTTGTTGGTGACATAACAATGCTTAAAATAATGATAATAATAATTGAATGCAAGTATGTCTACATTATCAACACATATATATATATATTGAATTCATACACATAAAGACACACAGAAGCATATATGATTTTTAAAAAAGAATTTTTTTTTTTGGCGTTGTTTTTGGGCCAGTGTAGATAGCTACTGTTTCTCTTAACATTTGACATCTGTCTATAAAATAATAACTGATTTCTATTCCAACAATATATCATAATATATATGTGTGTATATATGTTCAACTAGGAACTTACACATTTTTGAATTTGTGCTTGTATGCATGTCTAAGTGCATATGTGTGTGTGTGTGTGTGTGTGTGTGTGTGTGTGTGTGTGTGTGTGTGTGTGTGTAGTATGTATGTGTGGACTTTTTAAAAACATGTGCAACAACTAAATGTTTGGACAAATCAGAAAAATTGTTTGGATTTTTTTTCTTAATTCTTTTGGGTTTTTAGTTTTGTTTTTTTCTACTTTTTTTTTGCCACCATTACAATGTAATCGACGAAAACATTTCTTCAAGTCCATGAAGGAGAATAACAATTTTAAAAAAAAAATTAAAAATTAACAAATAAATGACATTGCAGGCTGTATGTGACATGTATGTAAAATGCATAATTTTCCAACAGCACTCATCATTTCCTTCAAAAAACATTTATTTTAAAAACAGAAGAAGAAAACAAACAGCAAAAAAAAAGAATGAAAAACTCAACCAAAAAATAAAGAAGAATGAGAATAACTGTTGTCTCCAAATGTAGAAGAAAATATAATATAATTGATTAAAATATTCCCAACAAGAGACATAATTACAAATAGAATATTTCAAAGATCAACTGAATGACCTAAACATCGTTTGAAATACAAGAAATGAAATGCTTCTCCACACAAAAAAAATAAACAAATAAACTGGAACTGAAGCAAAAAGGAACAAAAATAATGAAATTAAAATTTCATTACCAGAGTTTTTAATTATCCATGCATATTTTTTTTCGTTCTACATGACATGTAATTTCATTCATACTTCTGTTTGTTTAGGTGGGGGGTTCCAAATTGAATTTGTCATGTATGTGTATTCTTTAATTGTAAATGCTCAGTAAAAAAAGTTAACCTCTTCTTTCTCTTTTTTTAAAATGTTCATAAGTGTGTTTTATATAGACATGTATAAGTAAATGTTAAATATGATTTATATAGGTATGTACAAGCAAATTTATCTTTTATATTGGCATGTATAGGTAAATGGTATGTGTTTTTTATGGACATGTATAGACAGCTGTTATGTTTTATATAGGTAGATATAGGTAAATGTTACGTGTAGTTTTCAACAGATATTTATAGGCAAATACTATCTCTTTTATACAGGAATTTATAAGTAAATCTTATGTATGTTTTCTCTAGACATGTATAGGCAAATGTTATATTTTAATTAGGTATTTATAGGTAAATGTTATGTATGTTTACCGCAGGCATTTATATGCAAAGATTATGTCTTTTATAGACAAATGTCATGTATATTTTATACAACCATGTACAGGCAAACCTTAAGTTTTGGTTACACAAGTTTAAGACAACCAAATGAAAGTGTGGATAGCAGAATCAGTTGAGTGCCAGACCAAATACATTGTCATGTTTATTTATGTCTCTTGAGTTCTCATCCTAGCCAAGTAAACTTCACTTTCTACTTTCATCCATCCAGGGCCAATAAAATAAACACTGGGATCAATAGAGTCGATTATATCCATCCAAAAAAGCGGATGCTCCAGCATGGCCACAGTCCAATGACAAAAACAAGTAAATGTATAAAGGAAATGGAGACTTTTACTTGTGTAAATGGTTGAATTGGGAGGGTTTTTCAAATGAAAAAAAAATGATTTTTTGCAATTAAACCAATAATTGAGGGATAAATCTTTCAAATTTATACAATAAGGAAGAAATAAACTACAAATGGCACAAAGACATTACATTCAAATTTTCATTTTTTTAATGTCTGGGTTGTTTTTCCTCTTCTAGTTGATAAATTAATAACTGCAGACGAACCATAATTTGCATAAATTAAATATTTACAAGTTGATGTCTGTTTTAAGTGTTAGATTTTGTAGTCAAAACTTAAGGTTTAACATATGTGTATAAGTATATATATAAATGAGTGTGCACGCGTGTGTGTATGTGTAAGTGCGTGTGCAATTTGGATTCTACTTTTGATTGTTGGTGTTGTGTTCTTTTCCAAATTTTTCTGTCCATTAACGTCACCTGCAACAATTCCACTGTTCTTGCCAAGAAATCTGTGTGTGTGTGTGGGTATACACATATAGAGGCATACACATATATACAATGATATATATATATATATATATATATATATATATATATATATATATATATATATATATATATGTACACACAAATATACACATATATATATATATATATTTACTCACAGACACACACACACATTTATGCATAAATACAAACACATACACAATTTTACATTCACACAACATACATGTGTGTGTGTGTGTGTGTGTGTATTTATACCTAAAATATAGCTAACAAGGTACATTATAACTTATTTTGACCTTTTATCATGAATTCTATACTTTTGTGTTGGTGAATACACACAAGGACACAGATATACATATACGTATGTATACATGCATGCATGCTCACACACACACACACACACACACACACACACACACATAATTGTATTTCTGTGATTCTTGATAAATTACTTGCTATCAAGCAATATGTATCTTGTTATAATTATAAATATTATCATCAGTTGTATAATTAGCATTTTCAACATTGTTTATTGTTATCATCATCAACATTATTATTATCATCATTATTATTATTATCATTATTATTATTAATATTATTATTACTATTATTATTATTATTATTATTATTATTATTATTATTATTATTTAAGGCTGTGAATGGCAGAATCACTAGCACACCAGGCAAAATGCTTAATGGTATTTCATCTGCTGCTACATTCTGAGTTCAAATTCTGCGGAGGTCAGCTTTGCCTGTCATCTTTTCAGGGCCGATTAAATAAGTACCAGTTATGCACTGGGGTCGATGTAATCGACTTAATCCCTACCCCCAAATTCGAGGCCTTGTGCTTCCAATAGAAAGAATTATTATTATTATTATTATTATTATTATTATTTAAGGCTGCGAGCTGGAAGAATCATTAGCACAATGGGCAAAATGCTTAGTGGTGTTTTGTCTGTCTTTATGTTCTGAGTTCAAATTCTGCCTTTAATCCTTTCAGGGTTGATAAATAAAGTACCAGTTGAACACTGGGGTTGATGTAATCAACACATCCCCTCCCCCAAAATGGCTGCCCTTGTGACAAAATTTGAAACCATTATTATTTTTATTATTGCCATCAAAACTACTACTATTGGTGATTTTTCAATCAAAAATTTGCCTAGAATATGTGTCCTCTAATTATTAATAAATCTTATTATTAATATTATTATTATTAATATCATTATTACTATTATTATTATTATTATTATTATTATTATTATTATTATTAACCCCATCAACTATAAATCTAACCCACATCTCACCTCATTATGTGTATTTTTTATTGCTTATTTATTTGAAACATTATTGTTTCATCACATGCATTTCTCTTTCACATTCTCTCTCAGTTGAAAAATTTGCCCAGTCATATGATGTGTGTGTGTGTGTGTGTGTACATCCATCTATAAACATATATACATACCAATCTATGCACACACGTTCACATATATATATGAATATATATACATGCACACACATATATATACACAACAAAATAATAAAAAGTAAAGCATTTCACTGAGAAGGTAGTCCATGGACCTCACCACAGAAGAGGTACACTATCTTACAGATCTTGCATGGAATAACATGTCTTAACTTCTCACTTTGAAGTTTACCACAATGAAGTCCAGGAACAAGATATCCCACACCCCAAGATATCCCACACACAAAAGGCAGAAAATGTCATCTGTCAATAAATTAAGGTTACACAGACAAAAAACTGAAAACCTGAGCAACATTATAGCTAAAATGTTGTCCACATGCTACATTCTCAGAAGCCATGATGTAGTAGCCAGGATGAGATGGGATAAATTGAGAAAGAAAAATAACAGCAGATAATACTGGGCATATTAGGACAGATGAATCGAGAGAAAATTTATGGAATCTAAGAATAGAAACAGCTAATCTAAACACATTTCACCTGGTATTGTACTTTGGGATTATGAAATGTGAATATGCTGCAATGTGAAAAATCAGTTCCCCCATTTAACATCAATGTAACAAGATAAATACAAGACAAGCAAGATATCTGTGAAATGATGAGAAATCTAGAAATCCTGTCCTTGGAATATTCTTTCAAGTTTATAACCATGATTATCAGAGTGACAGGATTTATACCAACACATCTGGATCAACTTGGACTTTAGACTAAAAAAATCATAACTGCATGATTGGTCTGCCACAGACCATCATAATATCTAAGACAATAAAAATCTGCAAGAGTTGCTTAAAATTCGAAAGGTTGATGGTTGCTCACAACAAAATGACTGCATTTTTCTTTTTTTTCTTTTAGTATTATTTCTCTACAATCATTGCAAGGGTCATACAGTTTAAAACTCCATTCAAGAGAACAGCCTCTTCATACAAAAATGCTGGACAACTCCACTTTAACAAAGACCAACAAAACTTTATAGGTGTGTGTATACGTCCATAAGCTGGAGACTAGTGACAATATCAGCAGAAGTGTTAGCTCTCTTAACTCCATCACCATGACAACAGGGGATGGCAACAAAATATCTAACAACCAAAAGAAATGCAAAAACAATTCAAATTCCAAGATATGACTAATAGTAGGAGTTATGTCATTATAATGTGGGAGACATTACACATGTGATCCACAACTGACTATAAATAGGATTAAAGTACAAACTATGTTCTACTGTTGATAATGCTGTTGCAAAAACAATTTACATTAGCGATTACTATCGCTAATGTTATGAAGACATAACAGTGATTGAATATATTTTGTTATAAGGAACATTGTTAGAAAACCCTAACAAAATTTCTGCCATATATAAACATAACAGGCATGACAGAGTTGGTTGGGATAATACACACATACATAAGCACGCGCGCGCGTGTGTGTGTGTGTGTGTGTGTGTGTGTGTGTGTGTGTGTGTGTGTGTGTGTGTGTGTGTGTGTGTGTGTGTGTGTGTGTGTGTGTGTGTGTGTGTGTGTGTGTGTGTGTGTGTGTGTGTGTGTGTGTGTGTGTGTGTGTGTGTGTGTGTGTGTGTGTGTGTGTGTGTGTGTGTTGGTGATAATAATAAGGTTGGTCAGAAGAAATGATGGAATTGTTCCTTAGCCTATTTATATGTAAGTATAGAAATATTCAAATTTTCTGAGGAGAAAAATGTAATGATATAAAAGGAAATAAATGAAAAATTCTAAAATAACGTAGTTTAGTTTATTTTACTTTTTCATTCCATTATATTTCATTTCATTGAAAAATTTGAAAAACTTTCTGTATTAATTCCTTCACTTCTGACTAACATTATTATCATTACTAATATACTAATCTGTATACTATCAAAAGCATTTTATTCCTATACATGTAAGAAAATTCGCCTTTGCTCAGCATTAATGAGCAATTAACATTTAAACAACAGAATGTTTTAAAATAACAGGCTATAAGTGAAAAACTTGAATTGAAGGTAGTTCATGTCTAAAGTAACAAACAACTCTACATCATACAATGCAGTGTTGATAAATGAAAAATTTTAAACAGTAAAATCAAGGGATATTAAAGTGAAGACCATGAAGAAACTGCACGGGTATTATAGTCAGGTTGCAATTTCAACTGATACTAATTGATGCAGTAGAAACATGTGTAGGTCTATTTGAAGCTGTATAAAAAGGAATTAACGGTAATGCTAAGCTACTTTGTAATAATCCTTTTTATTATCATTGATGTGTTTTTTTTATTGATGTGTGTGTGTGTGTGTGTGTGTGTGTGTGTGTGTGTGTGTGTGTGTGCACTGGTCCATGGAAAAAGCACCCATGCCAACTCAATAAAGTGGTTGGCATTAGGGAGGGTATCCAACTGCAGAAACCAAGCCAAATCAGAGTGAAACCTAGTCCAGCTTTCCAGCTCTGGTCACACCATCCAACCCATGCCAGCATGGAAAATGGACATTAAATGATGATGACAATGATATATATATATATATATATATATATAAAACAGCATACATACACAAACACATACACACACATATAAACACATACATATGTATATACACATATACATATATGTACATGAACTTGTTAATACTTTGTCAGTTGAAATTACCGCTGTGCCAAGTTCTAAATAAATTAATATAACACTCTATACTTACACAATGTATTGAGTACTAAATGTGAAAGTTCACTCTGAACCAAATTAATTATGATACACACATATCAACAAGTATAAAGTGTTTTATATATATATATATATATATATATATATACACTACATAGAGAGAATTATTGTGACTTTGAAGTTTCACCAAAACCAGCTCATCAAACAATGAAGGTGTGTCAGAAATATAGAAATATATGTATGTGTGCATACATGTGTGTGTGTGTGTGTGTGTGTGTGCACTTAGAAATACACCCTCATATATATTAGGTGTATGTGTGTGTTTAAGTATATATATCTACATGTGCATGTACATGCCATTCACATATATATGTGTGTGTGCGTGAACGAACAAATGAACGAACGTGCGTATGTACATACACACATACATACACACATACATATGTACATACATACGTACATACATATGTACATATATACTGAAACCTCAAGGGTAGCAGTTCATAGATATGCCATACTATTATTATCTTGCCTCTTATTTCAACTCAATATTCTATTTATGTTTGAAATTAATTACTTGGAACACATAAATGATGATATATTACTGCATATACTACATTTCCATCTTTACACACACACACAACTATGTGTATATACATATAAAAGTATATTTAAAATGCAGTGACAGAGCTTTGACAAAATTCTCATATAATTTAATACATATGTATGTATATGTGTATACATATATATATATATATATATATATATCTATATATATATATATATACAAAGAGAGAGAGGGGGTGTATTACTATGACATCTTTATTTATTTAGTGCTTTTCCTCTTTGATAAATTCTTCATATGTCTCGTACTGAAGTCTTAAAATGGAGGTGTTGGATGGACAGATATGGAATGTAAGATTACAAGATGGGAACTAACTTATCCTAAATACATTATAATCCTCCAAGTACATCAAAACTATATTTTCAACTCTCATAGTTTGCATTTCGCTCCTGTTTTTGCTTTTGTGGGGGGGTTTTTCGGGGGGGGGGGGTCTTTTTCGTTTGTTTCGTGTGTTTCAAATACATCAAAACAGGCATTTAATTATAGATAACAAAACAGGAATTCACCAATAAGAATAGAGAGGGGTAGGTTGTTAAAATGTGAAGTTGGTGCAAGCCTCCAATGCCAAAGTGAGCTGTTTAGGAATGTTACTGGAATATTACTTATTAACATTTCTCAAAAGAAATATATTCTGAGTTTGAAATTTGCAAACTATAAACCGCAACTATTTTTGTGTTAACACAGTAGATAAGAACAATAGACTAGCAATCTCTGACACTGTTGCTAAAATATCTTGTGTCGCTATATTTTAGCAAGTAGCATAGCGTAATCTTGTCTAGATACAAAAGAAATGCGATCAGTTACTTCAAGAACAGAAAATTAACAAGGAAACTTACATCATTGTTCTTCTGATGAATCACAACTTTTACTGAATCTTTCAAAAGATTAAAAACGTTTCATGTCTGGTTGTATAGAAAGTTAAAAAGAGCTATTAAGATGCAAAATACTTAAGTACATTCTAGTACTAAACAACCTTGGTAGAAAGCAATTTACACGAAAATCAAAAGTAAGTTGTCCTTTATCAAGTTCTTGCAAAATAACCATCAGAAATATGTAAAATGTCCAAAGATATTGCAAAGACTAAAAACAACTTTTTTTAAAGCACCAGATATATAAAGCACATTCTGTTTCAAGTTTGATTTTCTAAATAGAGTGTGTGTTCAATCCAGCTGCCACATTATACAGAAACCTCTTCAAATTCTCATTCATAAATTGTCTTAATTATTTTCACAACATGCATAACGAAACAAACGAGGTTGCCTTGGAGTGGAAGAGTAATTCAATCTTGCTCCTCTATCAACCTTGTCAATCTGTTTCTTGTTGTGTTGGGCCCCTAGGGATCTGTTACTCCCCAATATTCAATCAGTGGCCTGCATGTTATAGATACACTCAAGGAAAAGCAGAATAGCTGCAGAGTTACTAACTCAAAGTATTTGAGTTCAAATCCACTTCACGTATTTTCTTGTAGTTTTAGGTGGTGCTGCACAGTATATCCAAAATCTATTTGGGTAACAATGAGAAACTGCAAAACCACACACTGCATCATACATTCTAACAAGACATTATTCCAAGGACAGGAACCATACAGGAGAAAAACAACTCCTTTCATTACTAGTTTAACTTCTTGTGGTCGAGACAGAGAAAAAAACCTTAGTTTCTAATATTTTTTTATAATCAGCTACAAAAAAATCACTAAAAAATTCTAAATTTTCATGCAACTCTAAATTTTAGAAAGAAGAAAAATTCCTTGGAAAATATGATGTTTAGGAATTAATTCTATGGCCTCATTTCATCTAAAATTAGATACTAAATGCCCAGGTAATATTGTGTGGGACAGCTTAGTGTCCTTTCTGGGAGGAATTACCTTCTTAGCTAGTTCATACCAAAACATGAGAATTATGGTTCCAACAAGGAACCCACAAATCTCTGGGGACCCTCAAAGCTAATAATAAGGTCCATGAGTTGTGTTCAAATTCTAAAAGACTGCAGTGTAATCATTGTTATCACCATCCTTTTAACATCCACTTTTCCATGCCTGCATAGGTCTCATGAAACTCCCTGAGGCAAATTTTCTGCTGCTAGCTGCCCTTATTGGTGCCAATCCTCATCTGTTTCCAAGTAAGTTTCCCTTCAACTGGACATGTTTTTTCATGGAAGATTTGAAACAAAATACACAGCTTATATGTTGGTGACACTTGTTTACAACAATCATGGACAAGGATTCACACACACTCACATGCGTGCACACACACTCACATGCATGCACACACACACACACACACACACACACACATGTATATTCACACAGGCTTCCTTCAGTTTCTGTCAATCAAATCCACTCACAAGGCTTTGGTCAGCCCAGGGTTATAGTAGAAAACGCTTGCCCAAGGTGCCACATGCAGTAGGATTGATCCCAAAACCTCATGGTTGGGAAACAAACTACTTCACCACACAGCCACACCTACAGCCAGCTGAGAGATTTAATTTGTGTAACAAGTTTGATGAGATGTACAAACATCTGTCTAGAAGAGCATAAACTCCTGATAGGAAAGGATTTGGATCATAACAACCTGTCCAACCCATGACAGCAAGGAAAGCTGGAGTAAAAATACTCACGATGATGATGATGATGATGATGGTGATGATGATGATGATGATGATGATGATGATGATGATGATGATGATGATGATGATGATGATGATGATGATGATGGTGGTGGTGGTGGTGGTGGTGGTGGTGGTGGTGGTGGTGGTGGTGGTGATGATGATGATGATGATGATGATGATGATGGTGATTATGATGAAGACAATGATGCTGATGATAATGATGATGATAAAGATGACAATGATGATGATAACATAAATGAAAAATAAAGAACAATGCTCTGCAAAATTCTGGATGCAGCTCTCAGACCTCAGCTTCTTCAACCCTTAATTAACTATCTTAATTAACCCATAAAGTAAGTGTGAAAATTTGTGAAACATTATCATGCAGATTGAATTGGACTGTCATTATAATCAATGATAATGATGATAATGATGATGATGATGATGATGATGATGATGATGATAACTGTAGAAGTGAAACCCTTGAAATTCCCAACCTCAACAAAACTGTAGAGACATCCAATCAGTCACAGTATACCCACCATCAACAGTATTTAATATTAGTGAAATGTAATTATCAGTTTCATCTAATTAATATGCATGAAGAGAATAACATCTGTCACATGGTCAGCATCATCATCATCATCATCATCACTATCACTACTGCAAAAATTACTAATTTTATGTTACTACTAATTCTTGTCAACCTTGTCAGGAACTGAGCCGTAGCTATTATTCCTACTGTGATACTACAATCACTACTGTTGTCGATACAAACACTACATATTATTATTATTATTATTATTCAGTAGTTTTATTTTTATAACGTGCTTTCACTTCACTACCGAGCGCAGCTCTGTGCGCCTTGGGTATGTGCTGTGGTTTGCTGTGGTGCTCTTATGTTTACTGTATTGAAAGTGTTTTGCGTAGAATGTGTGCAGTACCCAGTAGTGCAATTTTCTGTATGTTATATATATTTGTAAGTCCTGGTGTTTTTGTTATGTATTTGTCTGAATATTTTTTTATTATACCAATATTATTATTATTATTATTATTATTATTATGGTGGTGTCTTTCATCCTTTCGGGGTTGATAAAATAAGTACCAGTTACGTACTGAGGTCAATGCAATTGACTTAATCCCTTCCCCCAAATTTGAGGCCTTGTAGTTCCAGTAGAAATTATTATTATTATTATTATTATTATTATTATTAAGGCAGTGAAGTTGGAACAAATGCTTCTAAGCATTTTGCCTATTATGCTTAGAAGCATTTCTTCCAACTTTATGTTTTGAGTTCAAATACAACCAAGGTCAACTTTGCTTTTAATTTTTTGGAGGTTGATAAAATAAGTACCAGTTGAGTACTGGGGTCAATGTAATCAACTTACCCCTCAATTAAAATCTCATGCTTTATGCCTTTAGTAGAAAGAATTACTATCAGCAGTATTTACTACTGAAGGTACACAGAGGTAAGAGATGTTGGGTTCACAATCATAGGGTCATAGTTTCATTTCTCAGACTAGCTGGCATGTTGTATTCTTGGGTAATACATTTCAGTTCATGTTGCTCCATTTCACTTACCTGGAAACATGTACAAACAACAGCTGGTGAGTTAACTCTGTGAATGACTGGTGTCCCATTCAGAAGGAGTGGGTTGTACCTTCAATCACCTTTATGCCATAAAAACCAGGATAAACTCTAGCCTCATGATAGATCTTATTCACCTAAAAATAGATATTATTACTATGACTACAACTACTACTAAATCTGTTACTACAACTACTACTACAGGCGGTACTGTCATCGGCCATGTCAGTGATTTTGAGATATATATATATATATATATATATATATATATATATATATATATATATATATATATAAAGGATTGCTTATGAAGGATTGGTTTGGTCCAATGGTAAAATAATTATGTCAACAAGAAATGTGAGTTTGAGTCCCATGGGCAGCCTTCAGCTTCTTCTATCCAAAAGGATTTTTCAAGTCAATATTTAAATGTAATCAATAGCTTTATGTGCTTCAAGATCCACTACTCCAGAAAAACAATTATATATATATATATGTGTATATATATATATATATATATATAAACTTATAAATATGTTCGTATACATGAGGTTATATCATAGAGGTTGAATTGCAAAAAGCACAAGAAATCCAGACATGCATGATACGCACAATTCCTATGATGCTATAAAGACACTCTACAGCCCTGGAACTTGTTTCATAGCACCATTCCCATCATCAGGTGGCCAATACTGAAAGATTAGTCAACAATAGCAAAACACTGAGAACATTTAACCAATTCCTAAACCAGGATATCTAGCAGTCATGAAGGAATTTTGTAAGAAAATGTCCATCATCTACCATCTTGATGATCTACCAGCCTTGGCTGAAGTTAGCACTGCCATGACAATGTTTGAAAAGAAAAACTCTTAGACCTGATGACATTTCTTTAGAGATCTTGATTGAAGGTGATTATCTTGGCACGTGTGTACTCCCACCCCACACTGCTATGTCAGAGAAGCACAAGAGTAACTCCACCCCCATTGTTATGTCAGAAAAACATGAAACTGAGACCAAATTCCTCAACTTTGGAGGAGTGGTAACATGGAGCATACTGAGCCAACACATTATGATCCTTGAGGACTAACATCGAAATGTTTCCATGATATTCTTTAAATCACCTGAAAAGGTATCATTATGCATGCAAGCACACACACACACACAAACACCTGTCCTCTGTTGAACCAACAGCAGTATTATTGGATGAAGTGATACGAGATAGCTGACATATATTGTGAATGTTTGATGTATGTTCTTCTAGCAAGATAGCCTATGAGCTGCTGCAGCATGGCCAATATTTGGTTGGAAGCTCAAAAGAGCAAGTTCAAGTACCAGCTGAAGACCATTTTACAGAGGAGCAATATCAAGCCTTCAAAAACAGAACACATTGCTATTTCCTATTCATGTTGGAAGTCTCATTGTTGGACAGGACAGACGAAACACACTGAATGGTACAAAGAGAGAGAAGTGAGACAGGCATGAAGAGTAATAACTGGCTTTGTTAATTAAATATATACATATGTCCTGTCAGAGATAGGAGCAGTTTGACAAGGATTAGGATCTAAAATGATCAAAGAATCCATAAATGAAGATCTTTATTAATGGATTCAATGGACAATTATAAGTAAGCATACACATACGCATATACAGCTATATATACATGAGAAATGCAAAATCATCACATCTCAAATTCTACTTTTCCTGCTAAATGATGGCATGATGTCTCAATAATACCAGTAATTATTGAGAGAAGACAAAGAGAAATGTTGCTTTTTTTAAATAGTTTTCTTTATATTGTTTAGAGGGATGGAGGCAGGATTTTAGTGTTATATTGGGTTTTTTTTTTCTCTGAGTCTGTATATGTATATATATTAATTTTTAAAGTTTGTTTTTTTTCATTCATATCACTTTGTCTAATTTATGTCTGAGGAATGTTCCACATACTTGATGATTTTTACAAAATTAAACCTATAGATATTATAATAATAATAATAATAATAATAATAATAATAATAATAATAATAAATAGCCAACTTCTGGCTGAAGGTGTTGTGAATTTCAAATCTATTGCAGATATTGTCATCATTGTTGTCTTCTCCATAATTCTACATTATTACCGCTTACCAATCTATGTGTAATGAATGTGTAGCAGGTTGTTGTGTTAAAGTTACCTGTGATAGCTACACCATTCTTCTAATCTGAAAGTTAGGATACTTTTGTCTCTCATCTGTTTAATGATAATGAAGAGCTTAAAATTAAGTCCAGTCTTTGAGATCTTGTAACTAAAACAAATTCTGTGTATTTCAAAAGAAATAGGATATCAAAGGGGAAAACAAATCCATCCTATCATAAACATTTAGATCAGGGAAAATTTCCTTCTTTTAAACTTGGACTCCTTAAAAACAGACAAGGGTGCCACAACAGTGGTCGAATGTGAAAATAAAAATCCTTGCTGTTGTTTATTGACCACAATGAGTTCCATAAACCTACTGAGTCTTAAAAGGCACCAATGAAGATTTCCTTTCCATCTGTGAAGTAGTTCTTGGTACAGCAGTTCTATAGCAAAAATTTAACTCACTACGAAACTTTTCTATGGAACTGATTCTGACCAATTTGACCATATTATTGCTGCTAATTCCAGTGGACTTTATCCCTATGTCATGTTGGATGGTCTGGGCCATGAGATGGACACAGCACAATGTTAATGACCATATAAGTAAGGACTGCTGGTCATTCAAGTGGTAAATAACCAAACACACCAATCAACATGACTATATATGACTGTTTGTTAATGACTGATGGCAAATGTATAATCAATCATGAAAACTAATGAAATATCAGGTTTGAAAATATTTAATTAATATTATAATTAATATTGTAATTGCTAACCATAAACAAAGATGAGAGAAGAAGAAGAATTGTTGGGATTTTTGTTGTTGTTTCGTTGTTGTTTTTTTTTGTTTTGTTTTGTTTTGTTTTTTCTACCATGAAACTCCACTCACAGAGAAATTATTAAAACAACCAAAAATAGTCCAGATCCAATAACAGTTCTAACCAATTCTGTAGAATTTCACACAAAGTTTATACTTCGATAAATGTTCATTTTCTTGTTATAATTGTTGTTGTTGTTGTTGTTGCCGCTTTTTGTTTAGTAGACATGGTCAGCTATGATGGAGGTAGTTGATCAAATGATCAGTGAGGAGGGGCAGCCTGTAGGTGTTGCCAGTGTATAAAAATGTCATTACACTCGTACAGTCATGTGACCCAACACTCAGCTCTGCATGAGAGAGTGAATGTGAGTTGAAGCCATCACTAAAATGATTGGTCTTTTCCCTTGGGGTTTTTTTTTGTATTTTTTCTTGGTTTGTTTTATTTTGTTTCAGATGTTCTTACTCTCCTCCCACCCACCTCAACTGAAAAATCTTCATCCTTCAAATTTAACTTTTTCATATTTTGATAAAAAAAATGTTTGTTATATTTTTTTTCTTTTTTTATCCAGTTAATCCCAGTTTCATTAAGGGAACAACTGGAGATAAAAGAGTTCATTTATCAGGAGCAAATCCAAAGATCCAATCTTCAGTGACATTATGGTGCTAATAATAATAATAATAGTATGATAATAATGATAATAATGAGGATGTAATAAAATACAAAAAGATAAAATAGTCGGAAACAAGCTATAAATATACAAACCAATATATACATATGCAGAGAGCTAAATTATTAGTCTCATACCACTGGTTTCATATTGTCTTGCATTTTATAATGGTGCTCTGAAATATTCCCATTATTACAATTAAAGTATAAATAATAGCAGTTATAGGTTTCTAATTCCTGCAGATATTAGTATATCAGGACAAATGAAGAATTATCCTTCATGTTATCCGTCATAAGTGGTATATGGAAGAAATAAATTTCGTATGGACACAAACAAACACAAACACAATGAAATACACCAAAGAGCTGTAACTAGTAGTAGTATCAGTATTAGTAGTGATGATAATAATAATAATAATAATAATAATAATAATAATAATAATAATAATATATGGTATCCAAATATATGGTACCCTAGGCATAACACCTACATGAACTTCTAACTTGTTGTCTCTTGAGGTCTCTGGGTGAGACTTGGATCCAACTTGTACAAATGCAAAACAAAAGTCAAACATAAAATAATAATAATAATAATGATGATAATAATAATAATAATAATAATAATAATAATAATAATAATAATAATAATAATAATAATAATAATAATAATAACAATAATAATAACAATAATAATTGTAATAACCACAACAATGGTAGCCAGAAAAGCAAAATGCCTTATATCACACTGATGCATTTGAACTTTTGCTCTCAATCAGGGTGTTATGCTCGTAACATTTTTACCATTGTTTTTGTATTCTCTTGTTGTTCTTATTGGTCACACTTCCAGAATCTGTAACCAAAAACAACAGTTGCCTAGAAAAAAGGGGGTTAAAACAACATGATTATAACAACCAAAATAATGACACTGGTTGCAATATATCAGTCAGTAACGAGGATAATTACTGATGAAGGGTAGAAAGTGCAATGGCTGAAATATTGTGACTAAAACAATCAAGATGAGGACGCTACTTTGAATATATCAGAGTATAATATTTATAATATAAAAAATATATCAATATATGTTGTATCTATATATAACATATGAGTTTATGACATAATTCCCAAGGAAAGCCAGAGGGTACAATAAGCTGAAGGCAGTGACTGTAATAACCAAGACAAGGAAACTAGACTAAATATACCAGGGCAAAATAACAATTATTTCCCTTCTCAGAAATTTAAGCAAAATTTACAAAATGCCTTCTTGTCAGAATATCACAAATGACAAATTATGGGCAAAAGAAACAGAGAATCACTAAGACAAGGTTTCATGAAGATTGTTATGGTTTTATGAAAGATTTCCAGAGACAATTTTAATTCTTTTTTTTTTTTCATATTTATTTACAGATGTAAGAAGATTAAGCTATAAAATCA
>NC_142949.1:15009026-15026526 GCF_046866305.1 Octopus bimaculoides
TTTGGTAAATGGAAATGAAATGAAGACTGTTGTACATATATATATACGTGTGTGTGTGTGTGTGTGTGTGTGTGTACATGTGTGTGTATGTGCATGTGCATGCATGTGTGAGTGTGTAATATGAAATACCCAAAAACACTCCACATATATTATGTATTGAGTGCTACAACTGAAAGCAATCCACATCTAATGGAGCAATTCCAATGGAGACGATACAATACACTCACACACATACACACACACATGCTCGCACAAACACATTCAGATATGTACATTTTTACACAGACCTATAAATACACACTTTCACCAATATACACATACATAGAAATTTTGTATGACAAGAAAAGGAAAAACAAAACACAAAAACAAATGACAATTTCCTCCACCATTTTCCATCACTCAACATTTCTCACGGGGATAACAATGTGATACAAAGAATCTGTGAATAAAGTGATATTTAGACTAACAATATGACATTTTGGATAGCATGATATCAGTAACACATTTTGAATAATAACATTATAGAGATGACATTATGAAGAAGGTCTATTGTCAGATATAAATAGTGTGACATTTGGACTATTGATATCAATAATTTCCATAGTTGTGAAATAAATAATATAATAATAGCAAGAGTGTAATATTTTTGATATCAATAATAATATGATATTGTTATTGATCTGATTTATAAACGATGATATGTTTATTATGCAATATGTATGGTGTGAAATGCATACAATGGGTGGGGGGTGCCTGTAGTGGATATTCTTCATTTAGTATGGGGAAGTGTGTGATATCTAAAGTGTTATATATTCTCAATATGAATACTATATTAAATTAATATTGTGTTAAATTGTATCCTGTTTTACTGCTACATTCTGCTATATATATATATATATATATATATATATATATATATATATATATATATATATATATATGTATGTGTGTGTGACATTTAAAAAGTGCCATCCAAACGTGGTCGATGCCAGTGCCCCCTGACTGGCTCCTGTGCCGGTGGCATGTAAAAAGCACTATCCGAACATGATCGATGCCAGGCCTGCCTGGCTGGCTCTTGTGCTGGAAGCATGTAGAAAGCACCCACTGCACTCTAGGAGCAGTTGGCATTAGGAGGGGCATCCAGCTATAGAAACATTGCCAGATTAGATTGGAGCCTGGTGCAGCTACTGGTTCTCCAGACCTCAGTCAAACCGTTCAACCCATACCAGCATAGAAAACAGACGTTAAACAATGATGATGATGATGATGATGACAATATATATATGTGTGCGTATATGTATGTATGTATGTATGTAGGCATGGTTTTGGGGTTAATAACTTTGCTTCCCCAGTCACATGATTTCAGGTTCAGTCCCACTGCATGGCACCTTAGGAAAATGCCTTCTATTTTAGACCTGGGCCAACTGAACTATTACAAGCGAATTTCGTAGCTGGAAACTGAAAGAAGCATATTTATTTTATCACACACACACACACACACCACCCCCCACCCCACCCCCAAAGAATAAAAGGTAAAGTCAACCTCAAGGGAATTTGAACTCGGAACATAAAGACAAATGAACTACCCAGCATGCTAATGATTCTGCCAGCTTACTGAATAATAATAAGACATACATACATACATACATACATACATACATACATACATACATATAGATAGATAGATATACATATATATATATATATATATCAATGGATTTTCATCGATGAGTCCATGAACCTTGGTTCTTTTCCCTAAAACTATATATATAAATATATATAAATATATATATATATATATATATATATATATATATATATATATAAATATATATATATAAATATATATATATATATATATATATATATATATATATATACATATATATAAATATATAAATATATATATATAAATATATAAATATATATATATAAATATATATAAATATATATATATATATATATATATATATATATATATAAATATACATAAATATATATATATATAAATCATCATCATCATCATCATCATCGTCGTTTAACGTCCGCTTTCCATGCTAGCATGGGTTGGACAATTTCACTGAGGACTGGTGAAACCGGATGGCAACACCAGGCTCCAATCTAATTTGGCAGAGTTTCTACAGCTGGATGCCCTTCCTAACGCCAACCACTCTGTGAGTGTAGTAGGTACTTTTATGTGCCACTGGCACGAAGGCCAGTCAGGCGGTACTGACAACGGCCATCCTCAAATGGTGTATTTTACGTGCCACCTGCACAGGAGCCAGTTCGGCGGCACTGGCAACGATCTCGCTTGAATGTCTTTACACGTGCCATCTGGCACAAGTGCCAGTAAGGCGATGCTGGACACAGGTGCCATTGACGGTTTCGCTTTCACTTGCCCAAATAAGTCTTCGCAAGCCAAGTTTCGTTTCCAATGAAGGAGACGACGTTGGCATGGGTGTCAGTCGTCGAATTTAATTCGATTTCAATTTCACTTGCCTCAACAGGTCTTCGCAAGCGGAGTTTAGTGTCCAATGAAGGAAGGTACGCATGAGTGGGCTGGCTACACCCCTGGCAAAGGCCTTGGATTTAGGTCTCACTTGGCCTGCCGGGTCTTCTCACGCACAGCATATTTCCAAAGGTCTCGGTCAGAAGTCATCACCTCGGTGAGGTCCAATGTTCGAAGGTCTTGCCTCACCACCTCAACCCAGGTCTTCCTGGGCCTACCTCTTCCACGGGTTCCCTCACGCAGCTATCCTCGTCCATTCTCGCCACATGTCCATACCAGCGCAATCGACTCTCTTGCACACCACAGCTGATGCTTCTTATGTTCAACTTTTCTCTCAAGATACTTACACTCTGTCGGGTATGCACACTGACATTAGTCATCCATCGAAGCATGTCCTCAGCAGTCATGGCCCATGTTTCACTGCCATGTAGCATGGCTGTTTGTACACATGCATCATACAGTCTGCCTTTTACTCTGAGTGAGAGTCCCTTTGTCGCCAGCAGAGGTAAGAGCTCTCTGAACTTTGCTCAGGCTATTCTTATTCTAGCAGCTACACTTTCAGTGCACCCACCCCCACTACTAACTTGGTCACCCAGATAGCAGAAGCTGTCAACTACTTCTAGTTTTTCTCCCTGGAATGAGACAGAAGTTGTTTCCTGTTTGTTTACAGTGTTTATTGCACCTGAACATCTGCCACATACAAAAACTAACTTCCTAGCTAACCTGCCTTTGATATTGCTGCACCTCTTATGTGTCCATAGCTTGCACTGGGTACATCTTATAGAGTTACTACCTACACCTTTTCTACATATTGAACAGGGCCATCTACCTGAAGGGGTTTGTGTTTTATCTACCTATTAGGACTTATATATATATGTATATATATATATATGTATATATATATATATATATATATATATATATATATATATATATATATATATACACATACATATACATATATACATACATATATATTTATACATACATAGAGACAGACAGACAGACAGATATTAAGGCAGCAAGCTGGCAGAATCATTAGCAAGCAGGGCTAAAATGTTTAGAGGTTCCTCATCCATCTTTACATTCTGAGTTCAAATTCTTCTGAGGTTGACTTTGCCTTTCATCCTTTCAAGGTCAATAAAATAAGTACCAGTTGAACACTGGAGCCAATGTAAAATTGCTGGCCTTGTCCCAAAATTTGAAACTGCTACACACACACACATACACACACACACACACACACACATACACACACACACATACACACACACATAGTGTTATATTTATAATATTTATAATGTGAATATGATATTTGATATGATATTATGTCTGTTCATTGACTCTAAACAAAATAAGAACTGCACTATCAAATACAGGCAGTGCTGTATGGTCGCAATCAACTGCAAAAGCACGTTAGGCTTCTCAATATATCCTGATATGTTACTCTTTCTTTGCAAATAAAAAGGCTTGTGGTCATGTCTAGGTCCATTGTTTGATAAAAGTCCCCTAGTCTATCCCCTGTTAGACCAGGGGAGTAATCACTTGCTTGAAAACAGGTGAAGGTTGGTGACAGCAAGGGCATCTGGCCATAGAAAATCTGCCTCAACAAATTGTACATTATTTACATTTGACAGATATTTGTCCTCATCTTGTTTGTTAACACAACGCTTTCGCTGATATACCCTCTAGCCTTCTTGGGGAAATTTCGAACTTGGGTTCTCGTTCCTAAGGTATTTTTTTAATGTTATTATTATTATTATTATTATCCAGGTCACTGCCTGGAATCAAACTCGGAATCTTGGGGTTAGTAGCCTGCACTCTTAACCACTACACCATATGCCCATGGGTAATTATGGAGTGAATTTTAGGGCTTATAAATTTAATATTCTCCTAACCTTCCTTAATACTAGTTCTCATATGCTGCTCATATCTGCACTCTGTCTGCTTAGGAGGTTGTTGTGTCCTAGCATATGTGCTGCTTCTTTTAGTTTTCATATTTTCCAGTGGTGTTCTCTGTCTATTATTTTAACTTCATCCCACAGGAAGAGGTGGTCTCCATTTTTCCATACATGATCAGCTATACCCGATTTATCAATACCTCCTCGTGTCACAGCTTTGCGATGTTCCTCTACCCTTATTTTGAGGGGGCAGCACGGTAAATAATGTAAATAATGTACATAATTCCTCATCTCTTAAATATAGAACTGTATCAACAAATTGTATCTGACCCATACAAGCATGGAAAAGTGAACAAGATGATGATGATGATGATGATGATGATGATGATGATGATGACACTATCAATAGTGTGATGCATGTAAATGCCATGTGATGCCTGCATCCAGGTATTTTGATCTGGCGTAAATACTTAACAAGAGAGCTATGTGACATATGGCCATAAGGTAATTGCAAGCAAAATTGGCCTTAGCAGAGTTGGTGTACTGGAATGGTATCAATTATCAAGAGTTATTTATGAAGCACTGCAACAAGTAGCATACAATATTCCTGATCTTTCTGGACATAATCCATTCAAACCAGAATTGATTACCTAAGGAGATTGTCAAATGGAAGACATGCAACCAACCTGGAAGAGTATTATATTTGAAATGTCCTTCATATAAAAGATGCATTACAAATGGATTTGCATTTGCAGACTTTCACTTTCAGCCCTTTAGATATAAAGTTCTCCTCCTCCATCTCAGCCAAGAAATTGCCAATCCAACCATACCCGTATTGATGTTGTTATATCCTTAACAAACACTTTACAGAATGTTCTGATGAGTTACAACATGTAAAGCAAGGAATTGGCAGAATCGTTAGAGCAACTAAAAAAAAAATACCTTGTGTTATTTGCTCCCAGTCTTTACATTCAGAGTTCAAACCCTGACAAGGTAAATTTTTGTCTTTCATCCTTCCAAGTTTGACCTAATGGAGTACCAGTCATTCACATGGGTTGATATAATTAGTTGCTTCTCCTCCCCTCAAATATCTCACCTTGTCCCAAGATCTTACAGAATATTATTATTAATACATGTCCTATGTGTAGACAGATTCTTCATTAATTTATGTTTCATAATGAAGCTAACGAGAAAGCCTCTATACCAAGTGACAGTAATTTTTATATAATTGACCCCTTCATGGAATCATTGATCATTTATTGGTACCCGGTCATGTAAACTTCTAAAATGAAATCAAAATGTATAACTAGTAAAAAAAATTCTTGATTTAAAAACAATAATTCCTCCATTTTTTGTGTCATTAGCACTTTTTAATTTCAAATATTTTAAACAATTAAATGAAAATACTTAACGAAATAGATAAGGAATAAAAATTCAGTTATATTATATTGATATAGTTGGAATATCAAGCCCTTGGAAAGCCACATATGGCCCTACCGGTTAATATTGAGCACTTCACTGACCCTGGTCTATACAGTCACTCAGCTTTCAAGAATTAGCACAGAAGCATCGCTCCCACATTAGGGACAGTGCTAGTGCCAGGTACACAAGCATCCTGGACTACATCAGAAAATTCAATAGAAATTCAATCACTAACAGACTAGCTCCAGCCCCTGGCCCTTAAGTGCACTATCTCCTCTCTCTATCACTCCCATAATGGCCTCTGTTCCTCAGAATTAATTGGTCTTTTACCTCCACCACTCAAGTACTTTTCCTCGCACTTGTCTTTCCACCTTTTGTCAATCTTGCTGTGTCCTATTTTCCCACACTAACCTAGTCCTTTCTCCCCACAACATCAATCCCTCTGGAATCTCTTTCCTGCAGGTGTTGACCTACAACAGTTTGAACAAAAAATTACCAGCATCACTCTCCCCAGTTTTGTGGGGTGAGGTCTACAAAGGTTATGAGCTCCACTCCTTCCCCTGGATGTAGCAAATAAAAAGATTTAAAAAGTACCAAAACCTCCCTCAACTTACACCTTGCTATCTTAAATAAAGAAGAATAAAGAGGACAATGATGTCATCGATATACACAAAACAGATGGAATGGTCAAAGCTGGAATGCTTTTGATCATAAGTGTGTTTGATGAGGGTTGATGAGGAGATAAAACAACAAAAATCAACAAATTTCATAACAGGTTCTCTACTCAAGCTTCATTATTTAATTTTGATACTACACTGTCATCACAACTACACATTGACATCACAACTACACATTGTCGTCAGAACTATACACAGTTATCACAACTACATATTCTGTTATCACAAATACATCTCACAGACTAAGCACAAAATGTCCCCAGATCCCATTTTCTCACCATCTGAAATCTGTTTGATTTGCTCAGGTAAAAAAAAAAAGGTGAAGAGCATGAAAGGAAAAGAGAGAGAGAAAAACGTCAAGAGAGAGAGAGAGGAAAGTTATCTAATCTCATATTCATCAAGAGAGACACAGTAAAGAAGAAAAGGTAAACAGGGAGACACAATGACAGGGGATTGTAGAGGTGAGAGAATACTAATCACATCGTCGTAAGTTCAATCTCTACTACTGCAACTATTTTGATGAGTCCAAGACTATAGCATGCAAACCTGCTGATACCAGTCTTCTTGGAGTTAGCAGGATCATGAGCTAAAAACAGATGTTACCTTCAGTTGGAAAGACACCAAATTGTCAAACAACCTACTTATCAAAGCATGGAAACATTTAAAACACTGAATGGATATAAAGCAGTAAAAGGTTCATTAAGCCAGAGATTATCGCAATTTCTCAGGTATTGTACATGAGTACAAGGCTTATGAGAGTTCAAGACTCACTTGCAAACGAAAAATAGGTGCAGAAGTGGCTGTGTAGTAAGAAGCTTGCTTCCCAACCACATGGCTCCGGGTTCAATCCCACTGCATGGCACCTTTGGCAAGAGTCTTTTACTGTAGCCTTGTGAGTGGATTGAGTAGATGGAAACTGAAAGAAGCCCATCATATGTGTGTGTGTGTTTCTGTTTGTGTTTGCCCCCAACCAATGTTGGTGTATTTACATACATGAAACTTAGTGGTTCAGCAAAAAGAAAATCGATAGAATAAGAACCAGGCTTAAAAACATCAAATACTGGGATCAGTCGTTCAACTAAAATTTTGAAGGTGGTGCTCCAGCATGGCTGCAGTCAAACGACTGAAACCTGTGAAAAGAGGAAAGAGTTTGTCCAAGGGTTAACACCCAGCTACTGCTTGTATTTATTTGCAGGTGAGAAGAGTGGAACAGTGTGAAATGAAGTACCTTGTCCAAGGACACCAGTGACACCCAGACAAAGAACTGAACTCATACTCTTATCATCATAAGTCCAACACTCTAACCATTATGCCACAAGCTTTTACCAATTCTGTATATAAAAGTAAAGGGAACCTGAGAAGCATTGAGCATATAATTAGCTGGTTGGATAATTGGGGTACTATTAGAATAACTAGGGTACTGTTGAATAACTGGGGTATTTGAATAAATTGGATACCATTAATTGGATACTATTTGAATAACTGAGATACTATTTGAAAGCTTAATTCTTGTATAACATATTAAGGATGTGCCAAGCTGCCAGAGATTGTACTTCTCTCAACTTAGTCATTGGAAAAGCTGAAGTCTGTAACAGAAGACAATGAATCACTTGTCTATTATATACTGTTCCTACTGTTTAGTCATGTAAGCAGTTTCTCAAAACGTTACTTAATTAAAGATAGGTGGACTGTGTGATTTGAAAGCTAAATGTTTTCCCCTTGTATAGAGCACAGCATTGCAGATGGGATAATCAAACCATTAACCTTTTGTGATGGCAGTGTTGGTGATGTCTAGCATAGAACTCTCTGGGTTATAACAGCATTAAACATTTAAATTAAATAGCAAAAGGAATCTAAATTACTATAAATTTAAAAAATAAATCAATATAAAAAAAATTAGAGTTATTGTTTATTATTTCACTTATTTTGATAAAATTATAAAATTGTTTCACCCTTGCAGTTGTTTTTCTCAGGTTAATAATTACATTAAAATTGAAATTCAATCAAATCAAATTACATTAAAATGGCTTAAAAATGAAACCAGATTGAAAAGGAAATAAATTTTTTATAAAATAAATTAGAAAATAAAACTGCTAAAAACAACTGCCAGTTTTTGATTAAAGAGCAGTAAGACTTCATTATTGAACACATTTTGTATATTACTATATGGCTAGGGGTCTATTGGCTTCATTTAATTATAATACTACCAAGAAACTCAAACTTTCCCGGATTAATAAAGGTACCTTAATGAAGTTGCTCTACCTGCAAAAATTAGCAGCTAAATTTCCCTCTAAATATAACATTTAATTTTACAAAATTGAATCTGAAACCAACACTGCAATGCTGGTTGTTTATGTTAAAAAAATGTAGATAGAGAGAAAGACACAGATTTACTTTTTCAAGTATGAAAAAAATTTGAAGTTGATGTCTACACTCAACATAGAGAATAACATTGTAAAGAAAATGGAAACATCCCTGTATATATCACATACACAATAACAAACATTGTAAAGCACAATTAAGTTATCTAAACATGCTCTGAATCACAACATAAACCCAACATGGAAAACCAGGACTATCTCACATTCCTCCAACTTTAACAACGATCTTGTTACAAATACCAGAATAAGGAAAACAACAAAAACGACACACCCTATCTTAAATGCATCACTTCCAAAGTGCACAGCAACAACCAAAGTAACTAGTGCATCCTGCATTACAATTAATATGGAACTAAAATCACTAATAGAATTAAAATCACTTTTATGAAACTAAAGGATATTTACACCACAATGAGATAAAAAAGAACAAAGCTTCAATTCCTCAAATAATAGGTTATATCTGACAAAGGGAGACAAACTAAATAATAGTTAAGGTCTCATAATCTACATAAATATCATGTATCTAGCACATAGATATTACAATGATTAAACATATATAGGGTATGGCAGTGCATAAAAAACTCAAGTATTCAATATAAAATCCAGCAACATGAAACATTTTAATATACTAAATGAATGATTACTGCACTAGCAACATCAAGCTACTCATCACAGCTCCAATACCTTAACATACATGAAAACAACATTTGATAAAGATTTCAACACATCTTGGTAGTATATGAAAACAAATAACACAAGATGCAATCTAGTAGTATCATAGCTGAATGTTGTTTTACATCCTAAACAAGCCACACTAACACACCCACAAGCCTAGTTCTAACATTCCCTCTTCTGCTGCACTCCTAGTTACCACATGACCTCACAATCTCCTACCTCAACTATCTGCTCATTACAATATTCAACCATCAAATAACAAAATACTTTCACAAACTTCATTTGGGAGAAGCATTTACACCAAGTGATAGAATTGCCCTTCAGGACACAACACCTCCATCACATGGATATCACAGTAAACAAAATAACTCGAAATAATCACAAAAAGACAAAAAAAAAAACAGATCCCACAATGCAGTATAAAAATTTATCTCTAAATACACAAGTGAAATAACCAGTCTGATAAAAACTAGGTATAAACAAAATGCAACAATGGCTCTACAGAATTGCTCAACTATGTTAAGGCATATCCAGAAAGTTTGCCACAAACATTTTTGCCACAGAAAAATTCACCTTAGGATTTTGGGCTGTAGGAAAGTTCGCCACATAGGAATTTTTGTCGCAAGACAAAAGATGAATTGTTCCTTTTGGTATAGAATTGTTATAATCAATAAGAAAGGGTAAAGCAATTTCTTAACTCATTTCAAATTTCTTTATTCATTCGACAATATTTTTTCATGTAACAAAATTTTAAATGAGTTAAGAAATTGCTTTACCCCTTCTTACTGTTTGTAACAATTATATACCAAGAGAAGCAATTAGTCTTTTGTCTTGCAACAAAATTTCCTATGCAGCGAACTTTCCTATGGCCCAAAATCCTGAAGTGAATCTTCCTGCGGCAAACTTTCCTTGAACCATGTTAAGGGTACACATGTCTGTGGAGTGCTCAGCCACTTGCACGTTAATTAAACGAGCTGGCTGTTCCGTTGATTGGGTCAACTGGAACACTCGTCATCATAAGCAACAGAGTGCCAGTGGTACAAAGGTATTGTCTGCTGCAAATAGGGAATCATCAACAAATGGTGGATACAGCGACACACTGCAACAGCACATACCCCCAGACTTGGCCTGACTTGACTGTAGTGTGCCTGTGCTCAGGTCAAAAATTACTGTTGCATATCATATTGGAAGTTAAAAACAAAACTGTTTTGAAACTGGAATACTACAACGAAAACAAAATACATAAGATCCATGATTACTGTGATTTATAAATCATACTTAAGCCTAACAAAATTGTGAATAATATTCATGCTTAAAATATCAATGATACTTAAGTCTAACAGACTGATGAATAACATGGCTTACAAGACACTTAGGCTTTAAGTCTTTTGATGCCAACCCATATGAGGTGGCTTCTGCTTCAATGATACAATCTTCATTTCTTTTTTCTTAATTATCTAAATTAAAACCTTCCATCAAGATTTCATGACCAACAGAATAAGTACAAGGCTTTAAAAAATAAGTCCTGGGGTCAATCCGTCCAACTAAAATTCTTTATACTGTGGCCCCAGCATGGCCACAGTCTAATGACTTAAATAAGTAAAAGACACACACACACATCTACACATACATACTTATATGCACACACACATACAAGATGATTGCCTCATTTTGTCAGGTGATAACCGTCTCACATTCTACCTGATTGTTCTGATTTCCTTCCATCCATGCACGTGCACGGACATGACTTTTCATGGCATGCGTGCATCACCATAGAACTTTATAAAAGACAAAATGGCCCAAGGAATGGAACGATAGTGAGATTTCTGTACGTCTCTGGATTTAAATGACAAAAGCTTGTACAATACTTTTGCCAGTCTCTCGGTCACCATAATAGGTTCCACTAATAAGCAGCATTGCAAGATGATTGGAAACCGTTTTGACTGCAAGTTTCATGTCTCCAAGAAGGGTTGCCTTCCTCATGACTTTGTCAAAAATAATGGGAGCTTCCTCTACCTCTGGGAAATATGTTTAACCCATGGATGGCAGCCTAGCAGGTCAGAATGGACCTGGGAGTAATGGCAATGAAGAGGTGACTCCATGCTCCTCACAACTACAGAACTCCCCAACTGGAGCCTCACTGGATGCAGTTCAATGTCACATCCAGAAGAAATATAAACATACACACACACACACATATACATATACCTGTATATACATAACTATACATGCAATATATATATGCATCTATCATCATCATCATCGTTTAATGTCCGCTTTCCATGCTAGCATGGGATGGACGATTTGACTGAGGACTGGTGAACCAGATGGCTACACCAGTCTCCAATCTGATTTGGCAGAGTTTCTACAGCTGGATGCCCTTCCTAACGCCAACCACTCCGAGAGTGTAGTGGGTGCTTTTACATGCCACCGGCACGAAAGCCAGTCAGGCGGTAGTGGAAACAGCCACACTCAAAATGGTGTATTTTACATGCCACCTGCACAGGAGCCAGTCCAGCGGCACTGGCAATGATCTTGCTCAAATGGCTTTTCACGTGCGACCGGCACAAGTGCCAGGAACGCAAAGCTGCAGCACAAGTGCCAGGAAGGTGATGCTGGTAACGATCATGCTCGAATGGTGGTGCCATCACGATTTCGCTTTCACTTGCCCCAACAGGTCTTCACAAGCAGAGTTTAGTGTCCAATGAAGGACGCGTTGGCATGGGGGCCAGTCGTCGAATTTAGTTCGATTTCGATTACACTTGCCTCAACAGGTCTTTGCAAGTGGAGTTTAGTGTCCAATTAAGGAAAGGTACGCATGAGTGGGCTGGCTACATCCCTGGCAGAGGCCTTAGATTTTAGTCTCACTTGGCTTGCCGGGTCTTTTCACGCACAGCATATTTCCAAAGGTCTCGGTCAGAAGTCATTGCCTCGGTGAGGCCTAATGTTCGGAGGTCATGCTTCACCACCTCATCCCAGGTCTTCCTGGGCCTGCCTCTTCCAAAGGTTCCCTCAACCGCTAGGGTGTGGCACTTTTTCACACAGCTATCCTCATCCATTCTCACCACGTGACCATACCAGCGCATTTGTCTCTCTTGCACACCACAACTGATGCTTCTTAGGTTCAACTTTTCTCTCAAGGTACTTACATATATATATATGGGAGAATGTACGAAAAAACACAACAACAGACGAGGACAGGTGGTGTAAACAACAAAAGGATGTATTAGTATGACGCTCGGAAATACGGAAAGTATTCTTCAACAGAAAGAATACGGAGAAAACAAGGAGAAAAACACAGAGAAAAAAATGAATAGTCACTGGTCAACGATCTAAGCATACATACATATATACATATATATACATACATATATATATACATATATATAGACGGTTTAGATATAGATTCAAGGCTTGAATATGGTACTTATGCGAAGGCACCCGAATTTCACATCCCAAAAGGATGGGTGATTAAAATCAAATAATAAGCAACACGGATTTCAAAAGTGATTGCAGTACGCACGTTTCATGCTACTTCAATTTATTTAAGTAATGTGAGCATTACCTTAAATGCAATATGAAGAGCAATCTTCAGCTGCACGAAAAAATGTAGAAAAAAGGACATATTACAAATGTGGCAACATATTAAAACCAAGTGGGAGAGAGCAGAGGAAGAATATATAAGTCCATCTTGACATCTATACATATATATATATATATATATATATATATATATATATATACATATGTGTATATATATATATATATATATATATATATATATATAAATATATATATACATATATACATACATATACACACACACATATATATATATATATAAATATATGTAAATACAAGGAAGAAGTTCAACTCAGGCAGACTACGATTGGCATGTACATTATGGATTTAATAAAAGGAATTGTCTAAAACATATATTACTACATTAAAACTATAGAGTTATAGACATAAAAATATATATGAATGTTAAAAATATGCAAGGACAAATAAATATATACATATGTAAATATAATGAAGTATAGATAAAAATATAGATGGGGATAATAATATATTGAAAGACGTTTTGTTTAAAAATTATGGAATGCAGCAAGTAATAAATGTTTTAAAATAGTTTTTGGTACCATACTTAAATGAAAAGAAGTATTCCTATGACATTTTGAATTATTATGCTACTATCACTCCAATATTATTAAATAAGGCATTGATAATTGTATGGGACTTTGTCAACATCCCTCAATCTGATATTGATATTATCTTAACCGCGAGAAAAATGTTGATAAATTTTAAAGATCATAATTGGATTAGAAGTGACTCGACAAACTACTTTGGTATCACCATGGGGTCATCAGCTTCAGCCCAGGTGACAGACCTAATGGGTCTCCGTCTACTGTCTCAAATTAGGAAAGGCTACTCAAATATATCTGGTGGGCTATATAGGGATGACACTCTATTCTCAGTAAATGGGTCATCTAAACTGGAAATGGAATGAAACATATATTACTACATTAAAACTATAGAGTTATAGACATAAAAATATATATGAATGTTAAAAATATGCAAGGACAAATAAATATATACATATGTAAATATAATGAAGTATAGATAAAAATATAGATGGGGATAATAAAATATGGAAAGACGTTTTGTTTAAAAATTATGGAATGCAGCAAGTAATAAATGTTTTAAAATAGTTTTTGGTACCATACTTAAATGAAAAGAAGTATTCCTATGACATTTTGAATTATTATGCTACTATCACTCCAATATTATTAAATAAGGCATTGATAATTGTATGGGACTTTGTCAACATCCCTCAATCTGATATTGATATTATCTTAACCGCGAGAAAAATGTTGATAAATTTTAAAGATCATAATTGGATTAGAAGTGACTCAACAAACTACTTTGGTATCACCATGGGGTCATCAGCTTCAGCCCAGGTGACAGACCTAATGGGTCTCCGTCTACTGTCTCAAATTAGGAAAGGCTACCCAAATATATCTGGTGGGCTATATAGGGATGACACTCTATTCTCAGTAAATGGGTCATCTAAACTGGAAATGGAATGAATTAAAAAGTCACTAAGAACATTTCTTTTGAATTTCTTTAATCTCAATATTGTATTCGAAACTGACATAAAATAGCGAACTTTCTAGATGTCACATTAAATCTAAACACAAAGTTATACTACCCATACAGTAAACCAAATCAAACATTGCAATATATTAATGTCTCTTATAATCATCTGAAATTAACCATCGATAGTATTATCACCACCATCTCCATTAGAATATCCATTCTATCAGGAAACAAGATTTTCAATGCACCCGCACCAACTTATAATCATGCCCTAAAATTAAGCGACTTTCAGGACCATATTTTCTACAACCTGGAGACCAAACTCAAAACTAAATTAGCTAATTTAACACCTCATAGTAACTCTGATATAAGTAAAATAACCCCTCATTAGATTATAAACCTACAAGAAAACCTGTCATTAACCCTATTAAATTTTATAATCCTAACACTGGAAAGTTCAATAAACATGCTCCCTCTGTGCCCAAACACTTGGATGGGGTAACTCACTCTAAATCTAGGAAAAGACAAATTACATGGTTCACCCCCTCGTTTTTGCTAAGAGTTAAACATCTTCCAAAACACTTTTTCAAAATTCTTAAACTAAATTTCCCCAAGCACCATAAATACTACCCTATATTTAACAAAAATACTATAAAATTATCTTACTCTACCATGCCAAACTTGGGTTCAATTATTACAAACAGAAATAAAATTCAACTCCAAATTAATAAAAGCCCAGATCATAGGATACCTAACACAACTCCAAATAACATTAATAAAACTAAAAGTATAAATAAGAAGCCAGAAAGCTGCAATTGTAGAAACCCTAACTGGTGTCTGCTCATGGGTCTATGTCTACGCATAAATGTACAGTGATAAATAAAAACAACAAACTAGGGTATATATAGGAAGTACCAAAGACTTCAAAAAATGGTATAGTATACACATAAATTCCTTTAATAAGTTAAAACATAAAAACTCTACGGCGCAACCAAGCTATATACACAATTTAAAATTGCAAAACATTATTTAATTATTGTCTTCGTCGATCATAGATGAAGCCCCACCATACAATACCATTACCGGCAGATGTCAACTGTGTATAAAAGAATCATACATAACCCTTCGCACTTTTAATTCTGTTTTAAGTAAGTTATCTGAAGCTATTCATTCGTGTATCCATAGATATTATTTAACTTTTAAGAGTAAATTTAAATTCAAACCCGCATAGTAACATTTTCTATAGTACAACAATTTATTGCCACTTGGTTATAATATAAAAAAATAAAAATAAAAAACTCCCACCAGTCCTCTTAATAATTTCCATAATACATACGATTCTTATATAACACATAAATTAATTAATACTACCAAAAGAAACACATTTCTAGTGCAAGCAGCACTCTTCTCTTTTCCCTGATGATGGGGACATTCCTTTGAAGTGAATCATAAGATTCACAAGTACCCTCAGAATGAACCCTTGAAACGATCGTAGGAATACTTCTTTTCATTTAAGTATGGTATCAAAAACTCATTTTAAACATTTATTACTCCCTGCATTCCGTAATTTTTAAACAAAATATCTTTCTATATTTTATTATCCACATCAATATTTTTAACTCTACTTCATTATATTTACATATGTATATATTTATATACATATATACATACATATATATGTATATATATACCTATGTATACATATACATATGTATACATATATATATGCATAGATATATCATCATCATCATCATCATCGTTTAACGTCCGCTTTCCATGCTAGCATGGGTTGGACGATTTGACTGAGGACTGGTGAAACCAGATGGCTACACCAGGCTCCAATCTGATTTGGCAGAGTTTCTACAGCTGGATGCCCTTCCTAACGCCAACCACTCAGAAAGTGTAGTGGGTGCTTTTACGTGTCACCCGCACGAAGGCCAGTCAGGCGGTACTGGCAACGGCCACACTCAAAATGGTGCATTTCATGTGCCACCCGCACAAGAGCCAGTCCAGGGGCACTGGCAACGATCTCACTCAAAAAATTTCATGTGTCACCCGCACAAGAGCCAGTCCAGGGGCACCGGCAATGATCTCGCTCGAAAATCCTACGACGGCCCCACACAAGAGCCAGTTCAGGGGCACTGGCAACGATCTCGCTCGAAAAATTTCATGTGTCACCCGCACAAGAGCTAGTCCAGGGGCACTGGCAATGGTCTCGCTCGAAAATCCTACGACGGCCCCACACAAGAGCCAGTCCAGGGGCACTGGCAACGGTCTCGCTCGAAAAATTTCATGTGTCACCCGCGCAAGAGCCAGTCCAGGTGCACTGGCATCAATCTCGATCGAAAATCCCACGAAGGCCAGCCAGGCAGCACTGGCAACGGCCACGCCATATATATATATATATATATATATATATACATACATATGTATACATATATATATGCATATATATATATATATATACATACATATGTACACACATATATATGCATATATATATATATATATATATATATATATATATATATATATATATACATACATATGTACACACATATATATGCATATATATATATATATATATATATATATATATATATATATATATATATATACATATGTATACATATATATATGCATATATATATGCATATATATATATATATATATATATATATATATATATATATATATATATATATATATATATACATAATACAGAATGGGACAAGAACGCAAAACATCCAGACAGTTAGGTGATACAAGAAAGAGACAAAACATACAGATAGACGATACAAAGAAAACACGGACAGGTCACTCGGAGTTTTATCT
>NC_142949.1:15031526-15036526 GCF_046866305.1 Octopus bimaculoides
TACCTAAGGCACCTACTATGATAGGAATTGTTTCTGTTTTTAGATTCAACATTCGAGTTACCTCTATTTCCAGGTCTTTGTATTTTGAAAGTTTTTCCATTTCTTTTAGGGAAACGCTGTCATCTGCTGGTATTGATACATCAATTAGAAAGCAATTTTTTTCTTCATGATCTTTGACAACTATATCTGGTTTATTCGCCTTAATTTCTCTATCTGTGTGTATTGGCATATCCCAGAGTATGGTTGCTTTCTTGTTTTCTGTGATCTTTTCTGGCGTGTGTTTATACCATCTTTTTTCTGTTGTTATTCCATAGTGTTGGCATAGCTTCCAATGTATATAGGTCCCAGCTCTGTCGTGTCTGTGAATATATTCCTTCTTAGCCAGGACTAGGCAGCCAGAGATAATATGATTTATTGTTTCTTGTCGATCTCCACATATTCTACAGTTACTTGTTATATTTCTTTTCATTATATGTTTTTGGTAATTTCTGGTGGGGAGGCTTTGGTCTTGTGCAGCAATTAAAAATCCTTCAGTCTCTGCTTTGAGTTGTTGTTGTTGTTGTTGTTGTTATTATTATTAAGGGGGAAAGCTGGCTGAACCGTTAGCACGCTGGGCAAAATGCTTAGCAGTATTTCGTCTGTCTTTACATTCTGAGTTCAAATTCCGCCAAGGTCGACTTTGTCTTTCATCCTTTTGAGGTTGATAAATTAAGTACCAGTGAGACACTGGGGTCGATGTAATCGATTATCCCTCTCCCCCAAATTTCAAGCCTTGTGCCTTTAGTAGAAAGGATTATTATTATTATGATTATCATTATTATTGACAGAATTATTTGAACATCAAATGAAATGCTTTGAATCCTTACATTCTGAGTTCAAATTCCACTGAGGTCGACTTTGCTTTTCATCTTTTCAGGGTTGATGAAATAAAGTAGCAGTCAAGTAGCATTTGACTGCTACATGACTGATTTTTCAAGCTGCTAGAGATACATCAATCTGATGAAACTAGGATACAGAAGGGCACATTTTGTTCAAATAACAATGAAGAGAAAGCAGATAGCTTTTAAATTCACCAAGAACAGACAAGAATGTATGTTCCAGTTTGACAGGAATATCTTTGGAGATTTTCCAAAGTGACAGTACATCATGGCAGCTTTAATCCTGTGTTTGTTATTTTGAAGCTGGCCAATAAAAAAATATAAAAATAAAAACAATCAATTGACCACTCATACTCAATGTATGTGCTTTGCTTGTTTGCTTGTAGGTTGTGATTCTGTGCGGTGCAATTTGGTATGATGCAATTTGGTGCTGTGCAGCCTCCTGGTAAACATGCAAAGCACATACACTGAGAATGTGTGTTTGACAATGTTTACAACACTAATGCTGCTAATCCATATTTGAAAAGCGATTTAGGGTACTGCACTGGGCTCATCCACCACCCTTTTATAATAGATGATCCAACATTGTATTCTAAAAATGGTCTCTAACTTTGGAGTCTCCATAGTATTGTCCAGAAGTTTAACAAAATAATTCAGATGTCCTTTGGAGAGAAGAACTGCAAGAATTGAGGAAGCCTGACCAGAGAAGCAGATGATTTGGAACTCTAGTAAAAGAAGACAATGCAGGAAATGGCCGATTCTATGTTCTATAAATATTTTGGCTGAGATAAGAAGAAAATTGCAGAGGAAAGTTTTCTGAATGAAATTGAGGAAGAAATACTTTAACAGACAAAAAAAATATACTAAAAATTCATGTCAGTGCCAAGAACATTATCTTGCCATCAAGATTTTTGCTGTACAAGCTAGAATAAAATGTGTAGAAAAAATATATTAAATATTAAATGTGTATACTCTGTACACTTTCTTTACTTTTCAATGTGAATTTCAAACTTTCAAACCCACCTCAGTTTAACTTAATCTAGATGAGATTATCTCCCTTATGATAGTTAACCTCCAGGGTGGACACCAGATGCTAGAATATATGCCTCTGTTATACTGAACTAGAGTATGCCACAACTAAATTCAGCATTTCATAATAGGAGAAATCTATTGAAAAATACTACAGAATATTTGAGAAAGTCAATGTCTGCATGTCATCAGAAAAGGTGTTGAAGTAGTAAGGAGCTCAAGATAACGTGATTAATGTTGACCATTACCTTTCTAAACTGGCAAAGACTGTAGCAGGCACTGAGAGAAGTGTAACAGCCCCATAGTTGTTGCAGTTGTGGTGGTCACTTTAACCTTTCCAGGGAAGGATAATTATGCACGTCTTCCAGTGAGGCAGTCTGATTCCACTGCTCCAAATGGACCAGATGATCTGCCTCAAGAACAAGACTGCAGTAGACCCACCTTTCTTGATCATCTTCCCATGGATGCCACAAACACCAGCTGCCCTCCTGGCCTGCAGCTTATTTACTGCTGTATGAACCTCATCAACAGACAGCAAATCACAGCTGACTGGGACATCACAATATTCAGAACAGTACTAGGTGGGTCCACCTTACAGAACTCCTCAAAGAACATTGCCCAGCAAACTATCTCCTCAGTCAGGAATGTTACATTACATGTCACATGGTCACAGCAGATGAGGAAGTACCTTGCAGAGATAGGGACTGACAGGGACACTGCTTCAAGGGTTACCCAGAACAACCCAAGCAGATACTGACAAATGGTGAATGCAGTGGTATGCCGCAACCATTCATGTGCCCAATACCTGACCTTTCTAACTCACAAGGTCTTCTACAGGCTCTTCTTGACTGTTCATAAAAAATAGGCAGCAAACTGATTATATCTACAGCCATAAAATTCTCCCAAGAAAATGGTTTGGAACAACCTAAGTCAGTAACTAAATCAACAGGTAATTATGATATGACAGGTAAGTTTTACCATTGATGAACAACCATAGAGGCATACCTAATTATGATGCCAATATTTTCATAAGTTCAATGTACCAGCTGGGGTTGCACTGGAGACAATGTAATCGACTTACTCTCCCCCCCCCCCCCACAAATTGCTGGCCTTGTGCCAAAATTTGAAATGAATATTTTTATGAGTTTAATATTCTATATCATCATCATCATCATCATTAATGTCCATTTTCCATGCTGGCATGGTTAGACGGTTTGTCCAGTTGTCTGTTTCAGCTTGGGTTCTACAGCTAGACACCCTTCTTAGTGCCAACCATTCCACAGGATGTACTGGCTGTCTTCTACATGTCACTGGCACAGGTGCCATTCATACGTCACCACAATCATGATTTTACTTAGCTTCACATGTCTTCTTAATCATAGCAAATCACCAGAAGTGTTGGTCACTTGTCATCACCTCCATAATTAAAAAAAGAGAGAGAGAGAAAAGGAACTTTCTGAATAGGGTAGCAAAAGCAACAGAATTCACCATTTCAGAACTGACCATCACTACTGGATATTGTGAAAGAAATATCCACAACTACAACCATATGGGGGATAAATGTTACCCTTGGAGAGCATTTGCTGATGGTGTTGATAACAACAACAACAACTGAAATGAGAAAATAATGGAGAAAGCAAATGATTTCAATAAACTGATATAAATTAATATTTTCTAGTTTGTTGTTCTTCATTTTGTTAATTCCTTTTGTTTTCTTGTGTTAAACAGAACAGAAAGATACCAATAAATTCTTTAACTTGTAAAAGTTTGATAAACAAACAATTCCAAAAAAATGGTTTTTTATTTAGACTTGGCAGCAGAAATTCTTGAGAGATGTGAGGTTAGTCAACATCACTGATTCTAGTACTTGATTGGTACTTTATTTATCAACCCCACAGAAATTAAAAGCAAAGTTGACTTTCACAAGATATGAACTCAGAACCTAAAGAGACATTTCTAAATACCACGAGGTATTTTGTTAGATGTTCAGACAATTCCGCCAATCTGCGGCCTTCATTTCAATTCCAAATAACGACAACTGTTTATTCACACCTCCTTCGTGTGACAATACTTTGATACACACATACACACACACTCACACATACATCCAAACACACACACTCTTACCCCACACAAAATTATGTTTGCTACCTCAAGAGTACCTTTTTGTACTGAAAATTAAGTTTATATTTTTCCCCCTTCATTTAACCCTTTAACATTTTAATCAGTCAAGTCCAGACCAAATATTCTTCCTCGTTTATATTCAAACTGGCCAGATCCCACTTCTCCCACCTACCCTACACTGTTGTTCATAAAACATACAATCACAGATTTGAAATCTCTAAGCTACAAGATAATCCATGATAAATTCAAAACAATAAGAATAAACAATCTCTACATATGACAAAATAATCTGAATGCTAAAGAGTTAAACTAAAAAACAATTGCCCTCACTCACACCCCAAATATACTTTATACTTCAATGCGACAAACACAACCACAAGAGGAAGTTAAATCAGCCTGGGACCCTCAGTAAGGAACGTTTTCAACAAACACAGAAGAGTTACACAAGAGGAAATCACTTCTATAAGACACACATCATGAGCAATGAAATTCCTTGATGAGTTTTCTCATAACAGAATTATTCCGGCTAAATTAAATCTGGTCTGATGTATCTAATTTAGACACAGATAAATAGAATCAACATTAAAAAAAAAAACACAAGACATATTGACACCAGAATTTCACTTATAAATTCTGAGAACTGACATTACGTTAACATAATCAGCTGATTGATTTCTGATGAGTATGTGGAGAGAAGTGGAGGAGCAGCTTCTAAATTTGTTTGGCACCTCAAAGAAACTTCCATGGTGACAAGAATTGGACAAGTTTTTCAAATTTTAAAGCAATAAATTTCAAAATTATACAAAGACTTTAAACACACAGATATGTACATCTCTCTCACTCTCTCTCTCTCTCTATACATATATATATATATATATACACACACACACACACACACACACACACACACACACACACACACACACACACACACACACACACACACACACACACACATATGGGTGTGGA
>NC_142949.1:15046526-15091526 GCF_046866305.1 Octopus bimaculoides
CATTCAGTGATGAAGGAAAGGATCAGAAGAGAATGTTATCGCAGGGTGAGAGCAATACTGAAGACAGAGCTAAACGCAAGAAACAGGATCGAAGCGATCAATGCTCTAGCCATACCAGTCGTGACTTACAGTTTCAATATCGTTAACTGGTCAATTACTGAAATATGTAATGTTGACAGAAAAATACGAAAACTGTTGACAATGCATAGAATGCACTACCCTAAGGCAGATATAGAACGTCTTTATCTGCCAAGAAAAGAGGGAGGCCGAGGACTTCTACAGCTGGCATTAACAATGAAGGTAGCCACAATTGGCCTAGACACCTATCTGAAAAACTCTGAGGACTGGATGCTAAAACTTGTCTCAAAACATGAAAGCAAGAAAGCATTTTACTCAGTAACAAAACAGGCAAAGGAATATCTAAGTGAATTCCAATTGCAACAAATTCAAGAATTAGGCAAACTAGAAACACCTGCAGAAAAAGTTAAGCGCTTGAAAACCCGTGCTAAAATTGCTGCCTTAGATATTATGACTGAAAAATGGCATGGAAAACCTCTCAATGGCAAATACCCAAAGAGAGCGAATAATGCAGATATTGACAAAGCCCTTACCCATCAATGGCTAATGGCCTCTGGCTTGAAATCAGAAACAGAGGGGTTTATCATAGCAGCCCAAGATCAATGCCTACCTACAAAGAACTACCAGGCCAACATATTAAAGAACGGCAGCTCCCCATTATGTCGTATATGCCAACAACAAAATGAGACCATCGATCATGTTGTCTCCATGTGCAGTCTGCTTGCGCCTACAGAGTATCTCAACAGGCATGATAGAGCTGCACAATATATTCACTGGGTAATATGCAAAAACCTGGACTTGCCCCATGATGAAAACTGGTGGGAACACAAACCACCCCCAGTACTTGAAAATGATCACATTGCACTCCTCTGGAACTTCACCATTCAAACTGACAGAAAGATAGACGCAAATAGGCCAGACATCATACTGAAAGACTTCAGACAAAAATCATGCCTCCTCATTGATATGACTGTCCCAATTGATATAAACGTATCTGTCAAGACCTACCAAAAACTGAGCAAATATAAAGATCTTGAAATAGAAATTAGCAAAATGTGGAATCTGAAGACGAAAACAATACCTATTGTCATAGGTGCCCTGGGAATGACAGCGAAACAGGCTGATTACTACCTAGCTCAGATACCAGGAAACCCCAAAATGGCTGAAGTTCAAAAGATAGTGCTCATGGGAACTGCCCATATCCTACGTAAAATACGGTCTATGTGATCTCAAATTTTAAAACAAACACATAATTTTCTTATGGTTTCTTAAACATTCACTAGAACAAAACTGTACAAATCCAAATATATGGTACCCTAGGCATAACACCTACATGAACTTCTAACTTGTTGTCTCTTGAGGTCTCTGGGTGAGACTTGGATCCAACTTGTACAAATGCAAAACAAAAGTCAAACATAAAATAATAATAATAATAATAATAATAATAATAATAATGATAATAATAAACAAAAAACAACAAACCCAGACCGTAGAGATATATAATAGTGTACAAAAAGCACCAATCCAGAACACCACAGACAAACATATGAATGAAAAGGAAGGCAAAACAAATATAAAGCCTGGAAATAACGAAGGGAAACCTGATAATTACGATACTATGAAAATGAAAATAACCGAAGAACTGAAAACCACAGATCTTAGAATGGACCACAGATTATATCTCCCAAAAATCAAAATAGACAATAAAACAACATCAATAATAAACAGCATAAACCTGGCCGTCACGGAACTAACAACCACAGAAACAACAGGCAATATCACTGAGCTAAATGACATGATATATGCGGCAGCCACTGCAGCCACAAAAGAAGCAGGATACTCACTCAAACCCATCCGAACAGGAGTTCTACCACCCAAACAGACCTTGTGGATAAATAACATCCAGAACAAAATTTAAAAAAAGAGAAAAGATTTATCGATCCTCAACGAAATTAGTAAACAATCAACACTACTAAGTAACAAGAAGAAAACAAAAATACTGTACAAATACAGCATTACAGAAAAAGACTTACCTGAGGCAAAAGAAAAACTAAAGCAAGACATCCTTGCCAAAGCACAGAGGATCCGCCGGTATGAGAAACGCCAACGTTTCTTTGAACAAAACAAACAGTTCAAATCCAACCCCAAAAAACTCTACCAAGAACTGGGTAAAAATAAAATAGACATTACTTCAGCACCAACAGCAGAAGAACTAGAGAAATTCTGGAAACAAATATGGTCGGTGAAGCAACAACCCCAAAAAAGGACCATTAAAACAACAAACTTAGCACCTGAGCAACTCTGGGCCCCTATAACAACTGAAGAGGTCACCCAGACAATGCAAAGACTAAGCAACTGGAAGGCACCTGGACACGACAAGATCCCCAATTTCTGGTTAAAACACCTGCCAGCAATGCATAAAAAGCTGGCAGAAAACTTTAACAACATAATAGCAGATCCAGAGACAATGCCTGAATGGCTCACAAAAGGGAAAACCATCTTAATCCCCAAATCCACGGAAACGGAGAAACCACAAAACTATAGACCTATAACCTGTCTCCCTACGATCTACAAAGCCTTTACTGCAATAATATCGCAGAGGTTGAGTAAACACCTGGAAAATAACAACCTGTTTCCAGAAGAGCAGAAGGGATGCTGCAAGGGCTCATACGGCTGTAAAGATCAATTATTGATCAATAAAGCCATAACTGAAGACAGCCGCAGAAAGAAGAAAGGCCTCAGTATGGCCTGGGTGGACTACCAAAAGGCTTTCGACAGTGTTCCCCACACGTGGATTCTGGAAACACTAGCCATAAACAAGGTGGCACCAATTATCATAAAATACATAGAGCACTCAATGAACAAATGGCAGACAGTGCTACAGCTCCAAACAAAAGAGGGACTTGTGAAAACGAAAGCCATCCCCATTAGAAGAGGAATATTCCAGGGAGACACGCTCTCTCCACTCCTGTTCTGCCTGGCACTCACACCTTTAACAGATTTGCTAAATAGAACTGAATGCGGTTACAAATGCTATGGAAAAACAGTCAGCCACCTTCTATATATGGATGACCTAAAATTATATGCAAAAAACGACAAAGAGCTAGAAACACTACTACAGACAGTACACGGCTTTACCAAGGAAATATAAATGAAATTCGGATTAGAAAAATGTGCCAAAGCAACCCTGAAAAGAGGAAAATTAGTTAAAAGTAGCAATATAACACTAGATAAAGCCAATGAAATAAGAGAACTAGACGAAAGCCAACCATATAAGTATTTAGGAGTCAATGAACTAGATAGGATACAACATACACAAATGAAAGAAAAAATAAAGAAAGAGTACTATAGACGAGTTAGATCAATACTAAAAACAGAGCTCAATGCTAAAAACAAGATAATGGGTATCAACACTTTAGCTGTCCCAGTTATACGCTACAGCTACAACATCCTTAACTGGACACTAAACGAACTATGTAAAATAGACAGGAAAACAAAAAAAATAATGACAGGATATAGGATGCACCACCCAAAATCTGACATAGAAAGGCTATATATACAACGCACAGAAGGTGGCAGGGGTCTTATACAGCTAGAAAACTATTATAAAATAACCACCATAGGACTGCAAAAATACCTACTCCAGAAGCAAGGGAAACTAATACAAATAGCCACAAAACACGAGCAAAACAAAAAACTGTTTTCAGTATTTAAGGAAGCTGACAAATACAAACAAGAAATCAATCTACCTAACAAATACAAAGAAGAAGAAGAAGAAACAACAAAAGCTATAAAACAAATGAAATCCAAACTAAAACTAGAACAGCAACGGACCATGATAAAACGATGGCAAGAAAAGCCCCTACATGGTAAATACTGGGCTAAACTAAATGCGAAAGAAATAGACAGAGAAAAATCCCAGCAATGGCTGAGAAGCTCAGGACTCAAAGCAGAGACTGAAGGATTTTTAATTGCTGCACAAGACCAAAGCCTCCCCACCAGAAATTACCAAAAACACATAATGAAAAGAAATATAACAAGTAACTGTAGAATATGTGGAGATCGACAAGAAACAATAAATCATATTATCTCTGGCTGCCCAGTCCTGGCTAAGAAGGAATATATTCACAGACACGACAGAGCTGGGACCTATATACACTGGAAGCTATGCCAACATTATAGAATAACAACAGAAAAAAGATGGTATAAACACACGCCAGAAAAGGTCACAGAAAACGAGAAAGCAACCATACTCTGGGATATGCCAATACACACAGATAGAGAAATTAAGGCAAATAGACCAGATATAGTTGTCAAAGATCATGAAGAAGAAAAAAAATGCTTTCTAATTGATGTAGCAATACCAGCAGATGACAACGTTTCTCTAAAAGAAATGGAAAAACTTTCAAAATACAAAGACCTGGAAATAGAGATAACTCGAATGTGGAATCTAAAAACAGAAACAATTCCTATCATAGTAGGTGCCTTAGGTATAATAAAAAAATATTCAGACAAATACATAACAAAAATAGCAGGACTTACAAATATATATAACATACAGAAAATTGCACTACTGGGTACTGCACACATTCTACGCAAAACACTTTCAATACAGTAAACATAAGAGCACCACAGCAAACCACAGTACATACCCAAGGCGCACAGAGCTGCGCTCGGTAGTGAAGTGAAAGCACGTTATAAAAATAAAACTACTGAATAATAATAATAACAATAATCCTTTCTACTATAGGCACAGGGCCTGAAATTTTTTTTTTGGGGGGGGTGCTAAATGAACCTCAGCAGAATTTGAACTCAGAACATAAGGATGGATGAAATAACCACTAAGCATTTTGCCCAGCATGCTAACAATTCTGCCAGCTCACCACCTTAGAGAAGAAGAAGAAGAAGAAGAAGAAGAAGAAGAAGAACAACAACAACAACAACAACAACAACAACAACAACAGCAACAACAACAACAACAACAACAACTACAACAACAACTACAACAACAACAACAATAATCTAATGGATTTTGAGCGTAGTGTTTTTATATATTTGTCCAAAATCACACAGTAGGGGTGAAAAGAAAAGAGAGAAAATAGTAATTCAGTGAAGGAGAAGTAGTGAGAGTAATAGCCATGTTTGAAAGGGAGTGAGAAAAAGTAATAGCAATGAGAGAGAGGAAGTGGCAAAGAGAGTGCCGTGTATCTTCTGCTATAATAATACTCTTGTGTATTTCTCTGGCACAACATATGAATGAGAAAGGAAGGGGTAATCAACTGATGGAAGTGGGATGGTGAAACAAAAATCAAGTGCTTCAACACCGTGTGAGTATGTGTGTGTGCAAGTAAAAGAGTGAAATGTGAATGTCTGTGTGTGTGTGCGTGCATGTGTGTGTTTGTATAAAATATGTTTATGTATTTGAGTGAGTGTATATGTGTTTGTGTATGTTTATTTAGAAAGTGACATAGAAAATAGAATTACAGACACACATGCAATTTCACATATATAAACAAACACACTTAAAATAAAGGAGGTGGGTTGTAACAAAGTATAGAAAACCACATTCGTTACAGATTGTGCTACTCATACATATAAATGTATGCATACACACACACACACACACGCACGCACACACAAAGTTGAAGCATTGTTTGATTTATTTTTCACCTTTTTGTACCTTTTTTATGGCATGGGCCAACTAGTGTTTCTAATAAAGGTACAAGGTCTGAAATTTGTGTGGGGAGCTAGTCAATTACAGTGACCCCAGCACATGACAGGTACTTTATTTTATCAACTCTGAAAGGATGAGAAGCAAAGTTGACCTCAGGGCGATTTCAACTCAAAACAAAGAACTAGAATAAATGCTGTGAAGCATTTTGTTTGGCATGCTAATGATTGGTTATCTCCATTTCAAGATCTTTGCTGCATGTATCAAATTATAAGAATAAAATCATAATAATAACATATTTCTAAATTTTGGGTAGCGGGGTCACAGAATTAGTGTAGGAGAGCTGGCATAGGAGTGTAATTATTTTATCAAACCCAGAGATAAGAAAGTTTTAACTCACTGTCATCATCATCATCATCGTTTAACGTCCACTTTCCATGCTGGCATGGGTTGGACAGTTTGAGTGAGGGCTGGCAAGCCTGAAGGCTGCACTAGACTCCAATCTGATCTGGCAAAGTTTCTACAGCTGGATGCCCTTCCTAACACCAACCACTCCAAGAGTGTCGTGAGTGATTTTCATATGCCATCAGCACAAGAGCCAGTCAGCCAGCACTGGCATCGACCATACTTGAATGGTGCTTTTTATGTGCCACTAGCATGGGAGCCAGTCAGGTAGCACTGGTAACAACCATATTCGAATAGTGCTTTTCCTGTGCCAACGGCACAGAGCCAGTCAGGTGGCACTGACATCAGCCACATTCAAATGGTGCTTTTTACATGCCACTGGCACAGGTGCCAATCAGGTGGTACAGTCATCAGCCACGACTTGCCTCAACATGTCCTCACAAGCACAGTTTATTGCCCAATGATTGAAGGATACTCTTAAATGGGCCGGTTATGCTGCACTGGCAGAGGCCACAGGTTATGTTCTCACTTGGCTTGCCAGGTCTTCTCAATCACAGTATTTCTCCATAGGTCTCGGTCACTTGTCATCGCCTCAGTGAGGCCCAACGTTTGAAGATCGTGCTTCACCACCTCATCCCAGGTCTTCCTGGTCTACCTCTTCCACAGGTTCCCTCTACTGCTAGAATGTGACACTTTTTCACACAGCTGTCCTCATCCATACACAACCCAAGACCATACCAGCGCAGTTGTCTCTCTTGCACACCCCATCTGTAGTGGAGTTAAATGGGAGACATCACAGAGAACTCAAGCTGGGAATAGAATATTAACACAAGCAACAAACATACAAGTTTCCACAGGGAAAGCAGCAGTAACAGGATGGCAGAATTTGAGGGAAATGGCAGGGAATTTTATAATAGAAATGGTATCATGGGAAATAGTTTACCTCTGGGAACCATGTGGAAATAATACAACAGAATTGACTGCACAAAGGAGAGACTGGTCATCATAACAGACCAGATGACACAAGGGAGGTAATCCATAACTCAGTAAAGAATAGGGATTCATCAAGGGAGAACGAGCCAATAGAGGAGCCTTAAAGTGGTTTCTTGATCTGTTAGAAATAGCAGCTAAATTTCTTGTAAATTACATCTTATTGTCTTAAAAGACAAAAGAGAAGAATATATAATGTAGTCTTAAATGTGACTAGTCTAATGAAAAGAATGTGTGATAACAGCTGGAATGTACTTTATCATAAATCTGGTTGATCCAGGCTGACCTGGTGTTAAACGACAAGAATATCAAAACTCCAGAAGGAAGAGAATTCCAATAGATGACATGAAAGCAATTCTTTAGCTATTCAACGTCAACAATAATATATTCTCAATTTTTTTAAATATCTCAAAAAAATAAAAGAGAGCAAACAATAGCAGAAAATAACAAAGATTAGAATAGAATTGATAGATTTAACAATTAGGAGAATCTTCTAGAATCACTGAAGAAACAGGAGGAACTGACCAGAAATTAATTAACAGTAAAATATGGAATATGCAAAAGAGTGAATGGGGATCCATTTTAAAAATATAAAACTACAAAACAGAAACGATTGGAAGCGAAAAGAAATAAAGGTGAATATTTGAGAATGGATTCTTTGAGAAAAATGTTTCTTTTTCTATCAGAAACAGAAATTTTAAACAAATACTAAAATATGCTGGTCAGATCTCAATAAGCAGAACACTGGAATGGAAAATAGAGCAACAACAATAAAAATCCAATTATGGTAGAAGATTATATGGAAGCAAAATATCCAAGACAATAAGGATAACACAATGGATTTGAGGGGAGGGGTGGAAAGGAAAACACAGCAGCAACACCACAAATATGGGCCAAACATAACTGGCAGGAAATTTACCAAAATATCGATGGCTATTAATTTCTAGCAGCTAGAAATTAATAGCCAACGGTCTCAACTTAAATTACTTCATTACTCTGTGTGTGTGTGTGTGTGTGTGCGCGCGCGCACGCGCGCGTGCATGTGTGCGTGTTAGAATGGCAGTGTTCAAAGAATTACTAAAGAGATGGGAATCAAAATAGCCAGGAGGAAAACAATATTAATTTGTAAAAACAAAACCATCGCAGACTATCAGAACCACAGACCAATAACATGTTTACCAAAGTCATAAATTCCTGATCAGTGGCAACCTGCTCATCCACAGAATAATAAGGAAGCAAGAAAGGATGTTGGAAAGAGCTATGTGGATGGATAGAACAGCTTAATGGTACAGGAAGCAGTTATTAAAGGAATGTCACAGTTGAGAGAATAGAATACTGCAGGATATTGGAATCACTGCACGTACACAAGGTGAGGATAAATACAAATGAAGTTTATTGATGAAATCATGTAAAAACAGAAAACTTCAATAACATTGCAAATTAAAGATAATAAAAAACCTTCCTATTCTAGTAACATACAGTTGTAAACAAGCGACTCTGTCACATCGGATCTACCAGACACAGACTCTTGTCTTGTTGTTGACTTTGACATCAACAAAGCTTCTGACCATGTATATTGCCATCATCACCATCATCATCCTTTTAACATCTATTTTTCCATGCTTGCATAGGTCAGATGGAATTTGTTAAGAAGACTTTCAAAAACCATATACCCTTCCTCTCCCCAACCTTCACTTGTTTCCATGGAAACAAAGACCAGATGTGGTCTTCACAGACAGATGGAAACAAGCGATGTCACTTGTATGGTGGTGACAGATGATTGTGACCATCACATGATGTCTAGACAAGGATACATACAAATGCACACACACTCACAAAGACAAACACACACAATGGGCTTCTTCCAGTTTCCATCAACCAAATCCACCCACAAGGCTTTGATCAGCTTAGGTTTATAACAGATAACTCTTGCCCAACATATGCCCAAAACACACCCAGTACACTCTGTAGCAACCATGCCAAAGATGACAGTGGAACAGGACACAGCTCTGCAGTTCACTGGTTACTTGCCAAACCATCCAACCCATGCCAGCATGGAAAGCCTATGTTAACCCTTTAACATTTAAACTGGCCAGACCAGGCCAAAATGTCCCACTTGTTTTGTACCTACCCTACACTGTCATTCTAAAGTAACATCACTGAAATCTCAAAGCTATGAGACAATACGTGATTAATTTGAAACAATGTGAATAAATATTACATTTGACGGAGTAATTTGAATGCTAAAGGGTTAAGCATCGATGATTATATCATCATCATCATCATCATTTAACGTCCGTTTCCCATGCTGGTATGGGTTAGACAGTTTAACAGGAACTGGCCAGCTGAAGAGCTGCCCAAGCTCTAACTGTTATGGCATAGTACAGTTCTATATTTAAAAGATGAGGAATTATGTACATTATTTACATTATTTACACTTGACGGATATTTGTCCTCATCTTGTTTGTTGTTAACACGTTTCGGCTGATATACCCTCCAGCCTTCATCAGGTGTCTTGGGGAAATTTCAAACCTAGTTTCTCGTTCCTAAGGTATTTTTCGATGTCATTATTTTTATTTTTATTATTATTATTATTATTATTATTATTATTATCATTTTTCAGGTCACTGCCTGGAATCAAACTCGGAATCTTGGGGTTAGTAGTCCGAGCTCTTAACCACTACACCATATGCCCATGAACATATGGTGTATAGTTCGATTCCAGGCAGTGACCTGAAAAATAATAATAATAATAATAATAATAATAATAATAATAATAATAATAACAATGATAATGACATTGAAAAATATCTTAGGAATGAGAACCCAGGTTCAAAATTTCCCCAAGACACCTGATGAAGGTTGGAGGGTATATCAGCCGAAACGTTGTGTTAACAACAAACACGATGAGGACAAATATCTGTCAAATGTAAATAATGTTATGGCCTGGTCTCTACAGCTGGATGCCCTCCCTAATGCCAACCACTTTACAGAGTGTGCTGGATACCGTTATGCAGCACCAACATGGGTGCATTTATGTGGCACCAGTACCAACAAGCCCACAAGATTAGGAATGCTCAGCTGGAGAGGGATGCAGAGGACAAGCCTATATGCAAGGACAGCCATGATTTTACTTAGCTTGGTGCATGTATACACACACACACACACACACACACACACACACACACACATGTCGCAAACAAGAAAGTCAGTAATTAACACCATGCTGATGCCTGACTAATTTCTTTTAACAGAATAATTACTAATAATGTAAGACAAAGAAAAAAAAATGGTTTCTTGCAAAAGCAACAATTATTTCAACAAGTTTCAATAATACTGATGTTGCTGTCGTATTTCTCAGGATGGCAAACGTTTTTGGAAATTATATTTAACGAGAGGGGGAACTCTCAGAGTTGATTAAACGAAACATTATTTACACAAGCTAACATTTTGTTTACACACACACACCTACATACATATATATATATATATATATATATATATATATATATATATATATATATAAATATATATATATATATGTATGTATGTATGTACATATACATGCACATATGTACATATACACACATGTATGAATGTATTTGGTATTCATTCAGGCTCTGTACACTCAATTTTCCATTGAAGTCAACTTTGTCTTTCATCCTTTCAGGTTTGATATATAAATCGACAGACAGACGGATAAATAGATAGACAGACAAACAGACAGACAGATTACCAGACAGACAGACAAACAGGCAAATGAAGATAGATGAAAATAGAAACACTAAATGTCACTAACCTGTTCTGTCTCTACATAGTTGGCACAAGCTCCACTTTCTTCCAAACCCCTTTTTTTAGATCTTGTACCTATAAAAAAACATAAAAAAACAAGAAAAAACACCTTCTTCAGTAACACCGCCATCACAATGATGAAACCTTAATTTGCTAGAAAGAACAGCAGCTGATCAATTTAACCCTTTTGATACCAACCCGGCTGAAACCACCTCTGGCTCTGTAGTACGAATGTCTTGTTTTCAAAAGTTCTGCCTTAAAATCTTCCACCAAACCTTAGTCACAATTTATGTTCCTAACATAAACTTAATGATAACTAAGTTCTTTTACTAAATTCTTTGTTATATCTAAAATTAACTGAAAGAAACAGAGCATCTCAAATTAAATATGGTAATGAAAGGTTTAAAAAAGGAAGAATACATTGAACAAACTGGTCAAAAATATAGAAATGTACAGGATGGTCATGGCTGAAATACTACTCATTATATGTTTTCTCAATCAGGGTTGTCTCAGGGTTAAACAACACCAGATAAAAATTGGATGTCATTTGGATTTTTGTTTCACCTGGATCGTTCATGATTTATGTTCTTTTTGAGGTGTTTCTGTAGAATTCTTTGACCAGAATCAGCAACACAGTTTAGTCAAGCATTGTGTTATCACATATCTTTTAAACAAAGTACCATCTAACCTCAGAATCTCGCAAGTTTTCTGGTGGCTAGTTTTACTTTCAGTCTTGAGACATAACATCCCCAACTAAAAGACATATTCTTCATCTTCCAATCACAATCCATTCCTCTTCACAGATCCACAACAATACACACATCCATTACAGCAGTATCACTCCATACTTTTCATGCTTGGTTGCATTCTTAATTAACTCACAGACATTGAATTTTATCTCATAAGCTGTGAATCTTCTTCATTCAGTAAACCAAGCTAAATTCTCTCTCTTTTCCAGACTTTATATGTTTTTGGCACTCACCATCAATTTTTTCTTTTCTTATTCCACAACCAGGCATTGTTACACTTCCTACACACACACAGACCAAGAATACCTCAAACAGTAATGGAAAAAAGTTTGTGTGTGTGTGTGTGTGTGTGTGTGTGTGTGTGTGTGTGTGTGTGTGTGTGTGTGTGTGTGTGTGTGCGTGCGCGCGCGCGCGTGCATGCGTGTGTGTGTGTGCGCGCGCGCGCGCGTGCATGCGTGTGTGTGTGTGTGTGTATATCATATAAATATCTATATCACCATCATCATCATCATTTCATGTCTGCTTTCTATGCTGGAAACTTGGGAAGTTTGCTACAAAGATATTGAGCATGCTTTGGCAAGCTTCTGGCTCTGAGGCAATGGGTTGTATGCAATGTTTTGAGTGGCGGCGGTGCTTCAAAAGTGGAAGAACAACCCTGGAAGACAATGAGCAATCTGGAAGACAATGAGCAATCTGGAAGACAATGAGCAATCTGGAAGACAATGAGCAATCTGGAAGATCTTCCATGAGCATCACCAGCAGAAACATGGAGAAAATTCATCAGGTTGTGCATGAGGGTTGTTGGAAGACAATCAATGATGTTTTGGACAGTTTGAGGCAGGACATTCAGCAAAAGTGACCGTATCTGTGGATAGTTTGACAGAGAACCATTGAGCTGCAAGGCTGTGTCAGGCTCCAATCTCATCTTTGGCATGGTTTCTACTGCTGAATGTCCTTCCTAATGCCAACCACTTTATAGAATGTACTGGATACTTTTTACATACCACCAGCACTAGTGGGGTTGCCATGTCAACTTGCAGGACATAAATGAACAGAGGAAAAATAAAGGGTAAAAGTTCTCATTACTAAGAGGAAATATTTCGGAGGAGAAAGTGGAAGTGGCTTTATGTCAGATGTTGAAAGGCTAAAGTATGATTGAGGGACAGGCACAGGTGTCATGACATAGAAGAGATTATACACGAGACATTCTCAGTCAGCATATTTATCGGACAAACATTTATGCAACAGGAAGGATCTTTAAGAGCACATGGTGACAAGAGAGGGAAAATGTAAAAAGTATTCACAGAGTCACATTTTACAATAGAACAAGGACTTGGCTGTAGTTTTAGAGGGCATGTTTCTGGTCAAATGAAATGAAATATATGTATGTGTGTACACACACACACACACACACACACACACACATATATATATATATATATATATATATATACACACATATATATATATACATATATATATACATATGTACACATATATACACACATACACATGTGTGTGTATGTGTATATATATATAAATACACACACACATAGATATTCATATGTACACATACACACATATGTCTAAGTAAAAGATGATATGTGAATTGGCAGAGTGATTAGAAAATCAGTCACAGTGCCTTGTAGTATTTACTCCATCCTTATGCACTCTGATTTCAAAATCTATCAAAGTCAACTCCCTCTTTCATTCTTTCGGAGGCAACAAATATAGCACCAGCCCAGCACAACTCTCAATTCTTCTTTCTCTCTCCTCCCCCTCTCTCTCTCTCTCTCTTCTGTCTCTTCCCCTTTTGCACTTTCTCTTCTCTTCTCAGTGTCTTCTTCTTCTCTGTCCCCTCTCACCTCTTCTTTCTCTCAAAACCATTGGTTCTCAAGCAGGGTCCACATGACCCTTTTGGGGTCCATATAAGATTTTGTGGTTAAAATTCATGTGCCATAAATTGCATATATTTCTACAAGTCATCAAATATTTTAACAATCTTTTTCTACAATTCCTAATGATATTTAATTACCAAAATTCATTGAGTTTTTTTTTTTTTTTGGGGTAGTATCAAAAAAGGCGCAGGAGTAGCTGTGTGGTAAGAAGCTCGCTTACCAACCACATGGTCCCAGCTCCAGTCACACTGCATGACACTTTGGGCAAGTGTCTTCACCTATAGCCTTGGGCCAACCAAAGCCTTGTGAGTGGATTTGAGAATTTGGTAGACGGAAACTGGAAGAAGCCCGTCATATATGTATATATATGTATATGTGTGTATATATCTGTGTGTCTGTATCTGTCCCCCAACATCGCTTGACAACCGATGTTGGTGTGTTTTCGTCCCCGTAACTTAGCAGTTCGGCAAAAGAGACCAACAGAATAAGTACTAGGATTACAAAGAATAAGCTCTGGGGTCAATTTGCTCGACTAAAGGCGGTGCTCCAGCATGGCCACAGTCAAATGACTAAAACAAGTAAAGGACTAGTTATGTTTAATAAAAAATTACTTATTTACCTAAGTTCTAACTTAAGTAAATAATCATCTCCTTCGAAATAGTCCCTTTGTACAACAACACACTGGTCCCAGGATTCCTGCCACTTCTGGAGTCTGGCTTGGAAGTTGTTTTCCATAAGTAAATCGAGGATCTTATGTAATTTGCTCTGGATCTCAACAATGGCATTAAAATGGCAACCTCTGGGCTGCATCTTCATCTTGAGAAAGAGATACAAGTCCACAGGTGCTAAATCTGGTGAATAGGGTGGGTGCAGAAGTGGTACCATGTTGTTTTTGGTGAGAAACTCACAGATGAAGAGAGCTTGGTGATAGGGTATATTGTTATTGTGAAGAATCCAATTCTTCATGCTCCACAGATATGGTCACTTTTACTGAATGTCCTCCCAGAAAAGCTTCAAAATGCTATTGATTGTCTTCCAACAATCTTCAGGCACAACCTGATGAATTTTCTCCACATTTCTGGGGGTGACGCTCATGGCAGGACTTCTAGATTGCTCATTGCCTTCCAGGGATGTTTTTCCAGTTTTGAAGCACCCATGTCATTGGAAACATTGCATACAACCCATTGGCTCAAAGCCATAAGTTTGCCAAAGCATGCTCAATATCTTTGCAGCAGACTTCCCAAGTTTAATACAAGATTTCACATTGGCTCTTTGTTCCTATCCATGACAAAATCGCAGACTACAGCATACACATGATCACAAAGACACAAATTTCACAACTGTCTCATGAGGGTCACTGCACATGCAGCTATCACTGCACGTGCAACTGTGTGTCGCCATCTATTGGCATGCTACAGAACTAGTCCTGGAAGTTTTTGATATCACCTCATAAATATTGAATGGCTGGGGGGGGGGGGGGAGGCAGTGGAGCAAAATAGGAATCCAAATGGATACACAGATAGAAAAACGGTTGAGAACTACTACTCTAGATAATACCTACAATTTAAAGGTACATCTAATTCAACCTGAGAATTCCATTATGGGTCCATGTGTCTTGGAATACTATGGAAGAGACATCAGACACGTTACTGAATCTATAAAAACACACCATTAGTAACTGAACAAAGGACTCAATACTGGGTGCTAAATATTCATCACATTGATGTAAAATAAAAGATAAACACAACAAATATGGGGTGGGGTGGAATTGGTTGGAATGGAAGGGATTAAGGGATTAGGAAAGATTAAAAGTCAACAGATAACCTTGCTCAAAATTTAAACTGTGAAGGAAAGGAAGAAAGATTTCCCATGTTGGCATGGGGTGGATGGCTCTGTTTATACACATGGGTGTAGAAAAGACACACACACATGCATGTGTGTGTACACATGAATGTACATACATAGACACATATATACATACATACACACATGCATACATATATACACACGTACATACATACGTACATAAACATATACATACATATGTACAGACATACTTACATACATATGTACGTACATACATACATACGTACATACATACACACTAACATAGATATGTACATACATACAAACACATGTACATACATGCATACATACACACATACATACATACATATACACATATGTACATACATACACATGTACATATATGCATACTCACATATACATACCTGTATACATATGTACATATATATATATACACTTAGATTTATACATACACACATACATACACATAGATAGATACATACATAAATACACACATATATACATATACACATACATACATTGATACATACATATGTATGTACATACACATACATAGATACATAAATACACACATACATACATATACACATGCATACATTCATACATACATACATACCTACATATGTATGTACATACATACATACATCCACATATGCATACATACATCAACATGTACACACAAGCATACATACATATGTATGTACATACATGCATACGTACATATATCCACATGTACATAATGCATGCATGCATACATACATCCACATGTACATACATGCATACATACATATATTCACATGCATACATACTATGCCATGTATTAAAGTATAAACAATGGCCTCAAAAGATATTCTACATTCTCCAGCATGACTTTACATTATGATAGTGAAGACAGGTGGCCTAGCAATCAGGAGTAGATCATAGTTTCAATTCCCAGACAAGGTGATGCATCATTTTCTTGTGCAAAACACATCATTTTCCCATGGTTCCAGTCCACTCAGCCATAACTGATTAACCCTGTCATACACTGGCATCCCATTCAGAAAGAATGTCATCATCTCAGTCATTTGTATGCCGTGGAAACTAAGTAACCAGCTCTACGGGTCTTGGGACTCAAGTCATGAATGTCCAAGGATTGATGATGATATGCTATTGTTGCAATATAGTGTGGCATTTGGCAAGTGAGACGACCACATCTTCCTTCAATGTCTCAGTTTTGGCATGGTTTCTATGGCTGGTTGCTCGTCCAAACACCAGCTACAATACAAACTGTACTGAGAGTGATTTTACATGGTACCAACATTAGTGAGGTAGCCTTGCCCTCAGTAAGAGTAAAGAGCTTTCTCAAACCCAGAGTTGTTGCTGCTTCATTCTGTTTACCTACCAAACAATGCAAACAAAGGACCAGATGCTTTGAAAACACTGAACAGAATAGTGTTTGTCTTTAGCAATTAAAATGGTTAAATTGAAATGGGAAACAACGGACAGATAAAAGGAACTTTTCATGAGCCCAAATAATGACTAAGTTAATACAAATTGAAATAACTGTAGAAAATGAAACACTTAAAAGGATTCTCAAGGAGGGAAAATATTCTGTTCTTCAAAGAAAACAAAATAAAAAAACTGCACAAGAGGTAAAGAAACCGTTTTGAATTTACATTACATTCATAAAAATCAAATTCATCTCATGATCAATTAGTGTAAAAGATTACAGTGAGAACAGAAATTATTTGATGAATGGAATAAGTGGACATTCAACTTTTAGTATTCAAACTGACCATATCTGGCCCAAATATTCTACCTGTTTTATGTTCAAACTGACTGGATATGGCCTCTCACACCTATCCTACAACATCATTGCGTCACTGAAATCTCAAAGCTATGAGATAACGCAAGATTAATTCAAAACAACGTGAATAAATAAGCATTACATTTAACAGAGCAATCTAACAGCCAAACGGTGAATGCAAATGAGCATCTCATCCTTCAATATAATGACAGCAAAGCACTGGAACCGATTGCATTGAATCTATGCCTTCTTAAACCTTCAAACTTATAACTTGTGTTAGAACTGATGCTAGTATTACCAGTCAAGGCAAAGCAGTGAGTTGGCAGAACCGTTAATGCACTGGACAAAATGCTTAGCAGTATTTCATCTGTCTTTATGTTCTGGGTTCAAATTCTGCTGAGGTTCACTTTGCCTTTCATCATTTCAGGGTTGATGAAATAAAGGACCAGTTGAACACTGGAGTTGTTGCAATCAACTCAGCCCTTCCCCAAAACCTCTGGCCTTGTACCCATAACAGAAAGGATTTACTGATCCAGTACATTCTTTACATTCAACAGATATTTGTCCTCATCTTGTTTGTTGATAACACAATATTTCGGTTGATATACCTTCCAGCGTTTATCAGGTGTCTTGGGGAAATTTTGAACCTGGGTTCTCATTCCTAAGGTATTTTTCGATATTATTATTATTATTATTATTATTATTATTATTCAGGTCACTGCCTGGAATCGAACTTGGAATCTTGGGGTTAGTAGCCCGCACTCTTAACCACTATGCCATATGCCCGTAGGCTGATGAGGACAAATATCCATCAAATGTAAATAATGTACATAATTCCTCATTTCTTAAATATAGAACTGTATTACTGATCAAGGTCTTAACAATGATGATGATCTTGATGATCACAGATCCTTATTTGTGTGGTACAAGACTTTTTAAAATCACTTGAGACTGCTGCAGCTAAAATCAGTCAGTTTCTTAATGCAACGAAAACTGAATCCATGGTCATCAATGAAGACGGAAGTCATCTGCCAGTTTGATCCGGTGATGAGCTTAAGTACCTCATATTCTACGTTGCTGACAGTTTAACAGTAAGAAAAACTCCCTTACATGCAAGGGACAAGCCTGGAATGTCTGTAACACAATTCAAAACATTTGGCAACCAAGTGTTACAAAATCAAAATAGCTGGCCTTCTTCAGAACCTTCTTGTGGAGAAAGAATTCTTCTGTAAAGAACCAAAAGGTGCATTTTGAAGAAGGAGTTTCAAGAATGCCTCATTCATACAACAGGCTTCTTATGAAGACTGAAAACATCCCACAATGCAAACACAAGACCAAAACGTAGATTCCTGGTCACATTCTATCCATTTCACTTGTCGTTGCTCAATTTAGACTAGACTTTAAGGGTGTTGAAACTACCCAGGTCATATTGGATGTTATATTTTGTAGAGTTTCACATCTTAATAAAGGATAAAGACCATTCAGCTACATTGATATCACTGGTAAGAGACACACAGCATGGAACTGCGAATTTACCAAAGCTAACAAGAGATAGAGTCTCCTGGCATGGAATGGTAAAATACATCTTGGTTGCAGTCCTTGAACAAGAATTATTATTACTACCATAGCAGAATCAGTAGAACAACAAACTACTTTAAAATATTTAGTCATGTCATGCTGCATTTGTCATTTCAAATCCCACCAGGGACCACTTGACTTTTCATCCATCCACAGTTGATAAAATAAAAGACCAGTAATTTAATCCTTTTGATATCAACCAATCAGAGCCAACAGCTTCTGTTTATTTGATCCAAAACTACATTTTAAAGTGTTCATATTTCAATTAAAACCATCTCTCATAGTTTTATGTAAGTGTCTTTCATTATGTTCTAACAAACACTGGGTTCTTAATTAATTAATTAATTAATTAATTAATAGAAAGTCTTAGTGATTCTATTAACTTCCTCCAAATTCTTAATTATTTTCAAGATTAATTGAAACTTAGAACAGTGGATTTCATTAGAAATGTTGCTAAACTGACAACACAAATCCACACACACACACACACACACATACACACACACACACACACACCTAAGTCTTCATATAAAGTTTAGATCAAAGACCCAAATTCTTTCAAAAATAACGGTCACAGAATATTGGTTAATTTGACAACACATCTTCCTTAGAATATAGTCTTGTGTCTATGGAAGACAAAGTTCTCATTAAAGAAATTTACAATAACAAAATTGATACAGTTCCAGACAAAATACTTTAATTACAAGCCTTTACCTTCAAAGTTCAAATTCTACCAACACCAACCCTGCACTTAATTCCTATGAAGTCAATAAAATAATCCCCACCACCACCGCCCTCTTACATTTTCCTCTTCATCTTTATTCTTCCACCTTCTTTGCCATCCAAGAAGTAGGAAGACTCCTTCCACATCTCCTTTCTTCATCTCCTTTTACTTCTTTGTCTCTTCATCATCATCATCCTTCTCTTTTCTTCTTCTTCTTCTTCCTCTTCTTCCTCCTCCTCCCAAAACGCAAACTGTTTCAAAGAAAACCTGATAAAACTTTGTTTCCGTAAATGTTAAAATTCAGAAGATGGTTAAGTATTCTTAGATAAAAGATGAGGCGACAAATGAGTTTGATTTGTACCTCCTCTATTGAACAGTCATCCCCAGAGTTTAATTCACCCTTTTACTGCAGAAATTAGACATATCTCCACTCAAAATTTCATTCCTCTTAACAGCAGAAAACAGTTTTATTTCCCAATCTATCTTTTGTTGAGGAATGTCATGTTTGAAACTATTTTCTGTTCAGATATGTCAAGTTTATTGAAGCAACGGGACTTGCAGAAAATACCAATTCTATTTTTGGGTAGATATTTAACATCATGACTGGAATAACCATAGAATTTAATTTTGAAGTTGAAAGGTTAAACTTGTCCACTTCTTCGAGCTTCCATCCATCCATCCATCACACCACAAAGTTCATTGTTCCATTCTGCTGACAGCTATCAAATAAAATATTGGTCTTTTCTGAACTGATTCCATTTCAGACACTATGGAAACTGTTTCTAGTTTGGTGATGAGTTCCAGGAATTTTACTTCATTACCAAAGTTCTATGGTCCCATACTCTCCCTAAATACAAGACTAAATGCCGTTGCTAGAAACTATTGTCAACAGGATCACACTACTGGAAACGGGGTCTTTGATTTTATTGTTGCTGCACTAAAGGAACCACTAGCCATTTAGTTCTAGAAATTCTAGCAAGTAGAATTTGTCTTGAAATGGTAGAATCAGAATTTCATTCCACAGTAAGGCTGTAAGTATATGAAGGAAACACTGCAAGAGAGAATGTCAACTATCTGAGTCAATCAGGTCTTTTAAATTCCTTTGATTAATTCCAAAGGTCAGTCTGAGATCTTGCCATGGCCCGGCCATGCTACGATTTGTCTTTGCATTAATGCATGCGCAGATGTGAATGTAAATATGCGTGTTACTTTAAAGAAGAGAATAAGTGCGTGCATGTATGTGTGTGTATTGGTGAGAATATCACTATGTGTGTATGATTTGTGTGTGTGAGTGTGTGTGTGTGTGTGTGTATGTGTATAAGTGTGTGTGTGTGTGTATGTGTATAAGTGTGTGTGTTTGTGAGAGTGAGTGTGTTTGTGTGTATGTACAGATAATCTCATAGAAACACTTGCATCAATATCTCTCTTATCACTCCTTCTCTCTCTTTCAATTTCTCTTTAACTCTCTCTCTCATTACATCTTGCTCTCTAACCATGCCTCCCTATGTATATATACATAAACATCTCCTCTCTCTCTCTCTCTCACATGGTAAATAAAACACATTTAATAACTGACTGAACAAAAAATGTTTGCTGAAAGTAGTAAACAAGTTGGAGATGAAGGAGTGGTGGGGAGAGGATGTGTGGGAGTTTTGAAAGAAAGAAGGTAAGAGAGTAAGAGGGAGGGGGAGAGAAGAGGGATAATGAGAGAGGGAGAGTGAATAGAAGGAAGAGAGGATTAAGGAGTGGTGAGAGGTAGAGGAAGGAATTGAGAGAGGGGGAGGAGAGAAGGGGATAGAGTTGAGAGAGGGAAAAGTAGGGGCAGAGAGAAAGGAAGAGGAGGAGGAAAGTGACCAAAAAAGTAAGAAAACAGAACTAAAGGAAGGGAGAGAGAGAGAGAGAGAGAGTGTATGTGTGAGAAAGAGACAGAGAGAGTGGGGAGAACATGTGTAGGAAGAAGGGAGAGCAAGATAACCAAATGTTGCTCTCCTTTCTTGAAAAGGTGAGAGAGAGAGAGAAAGCATTGAGGGGTGGGGAAGAGAAAGATGTAACAGATAAGAAGAGCAAAGTAAATCTACTTAAGATGGTGCTGGCAATCATTACACATTTGCTAAAGAAAGACAACCTGTTATTATCAGAAGTAATGCCTCTGCCATGACCACCGCCACCAGCTGGGAGCAAATCTTTACAAAAGCAAACATCTGAAAGAGTCTTTTTTTCCTTTTTGTTCAATTTTGTCTTTTGGGGGGGGGGGTATCTTTTCTTTCTTTTTTTTCATGTCTATTTATATTTTTTCTTTTGTGTGTGTGTGTGTATGTGTGTATCCCTAAAACTTTGTAGCAAATAAAACTTGGAAGATCGAAACATGTATTATTATCTGCAGCCTGGCCAGTCACATACCAAACAACTATTTGACTATCAAACAAAATTAAATGCCAAAAGGAAACAAAAAAAAGGACAAAAATAATCTCTTTTGCATTGTCTTACATTCGGAATTGAATGCAAGTGCAATCCAAATGAATTGCCAAACACGTCCACAAAGAATTTCTTTAGTAAACCCTAAATTGTGATATCAAAACTAAAATGCAACCACTTGAATATAATAACAAATAAGAGAATGGTTTGATTTTGTTAAACACGTGAAATAAAATATGATTTTGATTAGATTTAAGGAGATAAATGCCTTGAGCAGAAATTTCTGGACAACCCTTAAATTCTGGCTGCAAAATAAAAAAAAAAAAAACAGCTCAATTGCGATTGAAATAGAAATTGTTAAATGTCATACCATCATTCATATGTAACCAAATAATTACTGGTATAGTTGACTGCATAGCCCCTGATATTGAACAGGTATTATCTTATTGCGCCCTGAAGGAGTGAAAGATTTGAACTCAAAATAAAACTGAGTACTCTGTAACACTGCTTCCCAAACTTTTTCGGGCTGCTACCCACTCAGTTCTAGGGCCAGGTTCCTTTTGCCTCCCCACCCCACCCCACTCACCATCATAGATATAAACCGTTTTCTGCAGCAAATTCAAAACAAAAGTATTTCACAAATAAAACTTGACCTAATTAACCCTTTATTTTGTTTGTTTATTTCTTTTTTTTTACATCCATTGCCCCATTATCACCCCATTTTTCTTCAATGCTCACCCTGGATCTTTCCACCACCCCCAGGTGGGCAGTGGTATTGCTTTCAAGTGTGTTTGTTTGTCCGTGGATAAGATATCTCAAAAACTACTCGATGGATTCAGATGAAACTTTCAGGGATGTTTGGCCTTGTGACTGGCACAAACTGATTAGATTTTGGGATCAATCCAGTACCAGACAAAGATTCTGGATTATTTTTATAGTTTTTTTTTTACTTAATTTCTGAGAGCGGTCAGGTTAATTTTTAGTATTCTCATTTGTGAGAGCATTCGAGTTTATTTCAGATATTCTCATTTTAAAAAATCATCTCTGGCTAATCGTTGAGAGGACGTTGGTGCTACCTTGGCAGAGATTTGCGCTCCCTGAGTGCTCTTGTTATTGTTGTTGTTGTTATTATTATTATTATTATTATTATTATTATTATTATTATTATTATTATTATTATTATTATTATTATTATTATTATTATTATTATTATTATTATTATTATTAAGGTGGCGAGCTGGCAGAATCATTAGTACGCCAGGCAAAATGCTTAGCGGCATTTTGTTCGTCTTAACGTTCTGAGTTCAAATTCCACCAAGATCAACTTTGCCTTTCATCCTTTCAGGGTTGATTAAATAAGTACCAGTTATGTACTGGAGTCGATCTAACCGACTGGTCCCCTCCCTCAAAATTGCTGGACTTGTCCCATAATTTAAAACCATTATTATCATTATTACTACTAATCGCAATAATGATGATAATAAAATTTATATGTGGGGGGAGATCTAGTCAATTGCATCAACCACAGTGCATATCTGGTATTTATTTTATCAACCCCGAAAGGAAGAAAAGCAAAGTCGACCTCAGCAGAATTTGAACTCAGAACGTAAGAAATGCTGCTAAGCATTTTGTCCAGTTTGCTAACATTTCTGCTAGTCTTAATAATAATAATAATAATAATAATAATAATAATAATAATAATTGATAATGACAATAATTCTTTCTAATTTTGTTACATGTCCAGCAATTTTGAAGGGAGGGGCTTGTCAATTGTAGCAATCCCAGTTTTAACTGGTCTCTATTTGAAAATATCAACATGAAAGACACCTTCTGACCTCAGTGGAATTTAAAGTTGGAATGTCAAGGACTGGGAGAAATGAACACCTCGCTGCTTTAATAATAATAATAATAATAATAATAATAATATAGAAAGGATTGAGGTAACTCCTCCTGAAGATATAGAGTCAAAATTAAAAGAAGAGTGCCATTTGTTATCTGGTGAACGATATTTCGACATCTCGTGTGTCTTCAACTGGTTCAAAAAATAAATTTGTCAATCTACTTCATTTTGGTTAATATAGAAAGGGTTGAGGTAACTCCTCCTGAAGATATAGAGTCAAAATTAAAAGAAGAGTGCCATTTGTTATCTGGTGAACGATATTTCGACATCTCGTGTGTCTTCAACTGGTTCAAAAAATAAATTTGTCAATCTACTTCATTTTGGTTAATATAGAAAGGATTGAGGTAACTCCTCCTGAAGATATAGAGTCAAAATTAAAAGAAGAGTGCCATTTGTTATCTGGTGAACGATATTTCGACATCTCGTGTGTCTTCAACTGGTTCAAAAAATAAATTTGTCAATCTACTTCATTTTGGTTAATATAGAAAGGATTGAGGTAACTCCTCCTGAAGATATAGAGTCAAAATTAAAAGAAGAGTGCCATTTGTTATCTGGTGAACGATATTTCGACATCTCGTGTGTCTTCAACTGGTTCAAAAAATAAATTTGTCAATCTACTTCATTTTGGTTAATATAGAAAGGATTGAGGTAACTCCTCCTGAAGATATAGAGTCAAAATTAAAAGAAGAGTGCCATTTGTTATCTGGTGAACGATATTTCGACATCTCGTGTGTCTTCAACTGGTTCAAAAAATAAATTTGTCAATCTACTTCATTTTGGTTAATATAGAAAGGATTGAGGTAACTCCTCCTGAAGATATAGAGTCAAAATTAAAAGAAGAGTGCCATTTGTTATCTGGTGAACGATATTTCGACATCTCGTGTGTCTTCAACTGGTTCAAAAAATAAATTTGTCAATCTACTTCATTTTGGTTAATATAGAAAGGATTGAGGTAACTCCTCCTGAAGATATAGAGTCAAAATTAAAAGAAGAGTGCCATTTGTTATCTGGTGAACGATATTTCGACATCTCGTGTGTCTTCAACTGGTTCAAATCCTTTCTATATTAACCAAAATAAAGTAGATTGACAAATTTATTTTTTGAACCAGTTGAAGACACACGAGATGTCGAAATATCGTTCACCAGATAACAAATGGCACTCTTCTTTTAATTTTAATAATAATAATAATAATAATAATAATAATAATGATAACAATGATAATGATAATAATGATAATCCTTTCTACTGGAGGCACAAGGCTTGAAATTTTGTAGGAGGGGGCAAGTTGGTTGTTTTGACCCTACTGTTTATTTCATCATCCCCATGAAAGGATGAAAGGCAAAACTGACCCCAGCAGAATTTGAAATCAGAACATAAAGATGGGCAAAATATTGCAAAGCATGCCAATGATTCCGCCAGCTTACCATAAAAAAATAATAATGATGATGACGACAACGATGGTGGTGGTGGTGGTGGTGAGAAAGAGGAGGGGAGAAGGAAGGATGATTACAACAATGACGTTGATGACAATGTCAACATTAATTCTCCTTTAAATTGAAGTTGCAGCAACACACATGAGTTGTTGTTGTTGATGTTGTTGTTTTCCAAACTGTGAAGAAGACATTGAAGAGTGTGTCATCCCTGTCAACCAATCAGGGAGAAGCTATTAATCGAGGTAAATTGAATATTTCCAATAAATCTCTTTCCTCACAATTGCTAATTTACTCACAAAAGGAAAACATTTCCCACTCATCCAAAAAAGCTTTTAAAATTCTTTGGATCTTGAAAATTTTGGTAGGATTTAAAATTTTTTTTTTTTTTTATCCAAGCAAGAATTTAAAAATTACTCAACACTCATCAATTCTGAGTTCTTCCAAAAACATCCCTTTTCTTGCATATGACAGCTATAACCGTTAATCATTTGGCAGCAATGAGAGTGGTACCATAAAGCATTTTGTTTTTGTTTTTGCCAAGTTAAACCTCAAGAATATGGATGACCAAATTGATGGGGGATTAAAATAATATGGCAAGGTGATAGAGTACTGAGTTAATGGAGTACGAAACAACCTCCCAAGAGGTTATAAAAGTTCACATCCCATCAATCAGCAAAACATTGGACCAATTAGCTCGAGGCAACCTGCTAAAAATGATAGCCAAATCTCCTTTGACTTAATACCCAACTATTTAAAAAGACTGGATGCATTTGACCACTCCCAGTGGAAACACTGCATATGTGAAAGAATAAGACAAGGTGGGTAAGGTTGGAATGGCTTTTATTAAAAGTCTACTCATTCAGGACTGACCTGTGGTTAAACAACTGTTATTGTTGATGGTCAAGAAAATGCATTCTCAAATGACTCCATTCACCTAAATATATACATACAAGCGTGGTTGTGTGGTAAGAAGTTTGCTTCCCAGACATATAGACTCGGGTTCAGTCCCACAACATTGCCCACTACCTTGGGCAAATGTCTTTTACTACAACCCCGGGCAAACCAAATCCATTTGTGAACAGATTTGGTAGAGAGAAACTAAAAAAAAGCCTATCCTTTTTATAGCATGTGTGTGTACATGTATGCATGTGTGTGTGTGTGTACATGTATGCATACATGTGTGATTGTGTGCATGTGTGTGCGTGTACATGCATGGACACGTGTGTGTATGTGTACATGTATATACACGTGTGTGTGTTTGAAAGAATGACCTGGTGGTTAGGGTGTTGCACTCACGATTCTGAGAACGTGGTTTCAATTCCTAGACCAGGTAGTGCATTGTGTTCTTCAGCAAAACACTTCATCTCACGTTGCTCTGTGATCACTGAGATACCTGACGTGCGGCACAATGTGGCACCTGTTCAGATAACATTGATTTATTGGAGGGGCAGGTGAGCTAATGTACGGCACATATATTGGATCACTATAAAACAAATCATTTGTGCAGTATGTTTGGCAAAAACATTGAACACTGATACATCGTCTTTGATAGGAGAGACCATCACCACACTCGCACATACACATACATACACACACATATACTGCAAAGTATAACTAACTCATGACTCGCCAAAATCTCTTTTGATCTACTTATGACTCCATTCCTGGTAAATAATTGCTGTTAACCTTTTTGACATCAACAGAGCTAACACTGGCTCCAGCCCCGGCATACAAATCACCTCGCTTTAAAACTGTTCATATCTAAATTAAAACCATCCATCATTATTTAATGCAACAACTTTTTGCTGCTATATTCCAAACACCAGTTTGATAATACACAAGTTAATAATCTTATTAAATTTCTGCAGATTTTGGGTTATTTTTCAGTTTTAATTAAAAATACGTGAGTAGTTTTGATCATTAGAAATATGAATGAGATAGGGTCACATGTGATCAACACACTCTTAATATTCTGTTGTGTCTCGGGAGAGTCATTCTCTTTTGGTGCCTTATTTAACACACTCACCGGTAAAATTTCTACTTATTTCTTTTTTATTTTTCTAAAATTTTCATTGCAACCTTTTCAATAGTTTAGAAAAATGAAAAAGAACTAAGTAGAAATTTTACCGGTGAGTGCGTTAAATTATAAGGCACTAAAAGAGAATGACTCTCCCTAGACACAACAGAATATGCTTCAACACACGAACTCACATAAAGAATCTTGCTAACCAAATCCAAAACAAAATACTCCAATGTACTTAGGTTGTAAAAAGTAAACAGAAGATTACCACAGTTAACAGTGGAATGCCAGATTAACACTGGAACATCACAGTTAACAGTTCAATACCACAATTAACAATGAAATGCCACAGTTAACAGTGGAATATCACAATTTAGAACTCAATACAATATTTAACAAAGGACTGTCACAGTTAGCAATGGAATATTTTAGTGGAATTATTAAAAATAAGGCAACACAGCAGAAATAATGATTCCATTCTTGGAATGAGACCATATGCTCAAAACAATGTAACAGGTATGTTATTTCGTTCCCAGCTGAAGTCACTTCACTGACATCACACAGTGATACTAGGCAGGGCATGAACATCACATAGTCACATTCCATTACAAATCAGGATCATGTATCTACGTAGAAAATGCTGTGTAGTAAAGATGAATTGATCTACTTCAGTGTCACATGATTCTGAGTTCAAATCCCACCCTACCCACTAACACTGTGTCACTTTCCTTTTCAGCTATTGTTGTTGTTGTTGTTGTTGTTTAGCCTCAGACCAGCCTTGGCTGAGCAGATTTATAATCAACATTATACTGCAGTCAACTTACACAGAACACACAATACAACACACACACACACACACACACACACACACACACACACACACACACACACACAAACATGCACAGTGTCAGCATAATGCAAAAGGCACCCATGCCAGCACCATTTGTGCTAGCACCGTCTGAAGAAGCACTCATTCTAGCACCAGGTAAAAGGCACCCAACTCACTCTGTAGAGGGGTTAGTTTTAGGAAGAGCATCCAGCCATAGAAACCATGCCAGGACAGACACCTGGAGCCTGGTGCAGTCTTTTGACTGACCAGCTCAAGTCAAACCATCCAACCCATGCTGGGATGGAAAACAGGTATTAAGAGCCAAACACCGAGCAGGCTTAACTGATGAGGCAATGGAAATTGCTGAAACTGATGTCAGTCTTAAGAATTCTCGGTCAGAATTTTTCAGACAATAATGGTCCCTATTAATGTATATGTTTTCATTCATGTACATTAACTATAGCATTAGAGCATTTTAGCTCTTATTTTTAGCAATGTAGGTATTTTTAACACCCTGGTCACATTTAGGGACAATAATAATTCTTATTTTTGGTGAAACATTGCAACCTGCTGCTTATATTAATTTTATATATATATATATATATATATATATATATATATATATATATATATATATATCATCATCATCATCATCATCATCGTTTAACGTCCGCTTTCCATGCTAGCATGGGTTGGACGATTTGACTGAGGACTGGCGAAACCGGATGGCAACACCAGGCTCCAATCTAATTTGGCAGAGTTTCTACAGCTGGATGCCCTTCCTAACGCCAACCACTCAGAGAGTGTAGTGGGTGCTTTTAAGTGTCACCCGCACGAAAACGGCCACGCTCGAAATGGTGTCTTTTATGTGCCACCCGCACAAGAGCCAGTCCAGGGGCACTGGCAACGATCTCGCTTGAATCAATATAATATATAATATAGATCAATGGTGATTAATACTGGCAAGAGATCAGACAAGATATTTCCTGAGATCAAGCTGACTGTTACCAAATGGTACCAAGACGGTAATTCTCATGACACCAAAGGTCTCCAAGAGTTTTCTTTAAAACTCATGCTTTAAGACTAAGGGAGGACACAAGAGTGGAATCTGTCACATGCAATCATTATCATCACAACTGCCAATATCACCCACTTTTCCATATTAGTGTAGACTGAATACACTGGCATGAAGGCAAATTCTTACACCACTTGATTTTGAATCAACCTGTTGGGAGAGGTGGGGGACACACAAAACCCCCAGAGCCCTCTTCTTATGTCTTTCTCTCTCCCAGATACCTTTTACTGCCAGTACACAGCAGTTTACATGTCCAAGCACCTACCTCTCCTGCATAATGCCCAACCATATTCTTATCTCCCTCGTCCTCAGTAAAATGTTGCACATCCAATGGTTGATACTGAACACTTCTGTTCAGCAACAAATATTAAAGAACAGGAGATACATTAGAAGTACAAGCAGACACACCTGCACACAAACAACACATCAAAAGTCTTTGGACACCACCAAAGAAGGTGAGTAGATCTCAGTTGGAAGAAATGGTAATGTAGATAGTTCATCTGTGCCCACTGCAACATTTGACATCATGGGAATGTAGGAATGAAGAAAATAAAAAGACTGTTAAGCACATAAAATTTCTAAATTTCATAAAATTACTTATGAGTTACTAATTCACCCAAAATACATTAATGACTACAAAACCAAAACCTTGTTTTTTTTTTTTTTATTAACGACTGAAAAGAAAAAAAAAAGATATATTTTAGACGATATATATATATATGTATGTATGTATGTATGTATGTATATATATGTATATATATATATTGTTGCTACTATTCAAAAGTGTCGTAAGTCCACAAACATTGCTTTTTCAAAAAACAAAAAAATAGTTTCATCATTCCATTTCTTTTTACATTAGCAAGTTTCAGCTTAACATATATTTTCAGTCAGAAATATTTTTGCAAAAGTGTCGTATGTGGGACTTTTGAAAAATGCTAAACCATTGTACTACACAATGATAATTTTTTATATCTTTGCATTTGATACGATAGTTTGACCAAAAGAACCGGTTATTGCAAACAAAAATAAACATTGAAAAAATGCATTTAGCTAAATTTGGACATACAACAGTTTAACATAATAGCAATGATATATATATATATATATATATATATATATATATATATATATATATATATATGAAGATGAGAATGTGTGTCTGTCTGTCTGTGTGAATCCCTAAAACTTGAGAACTACACAACCAATTTCATTCAAATTTTACACATGCCTTATTTAAGGTCCAGGTAGTGTTTTAGGCCAAAAAAATTTTTAACTTCTTGCCTAGTGTGAGCCCAGAGCAATATCATATCTCCTCCACTATTGCAGTATTACGTGTCAAAAGTGAAACAATAACATCTCTCTATTGTCATGTCAGATATTTTCACTTTAATACTTTCACTTTAATACTGAAACTATTAAAGTGAAACTATTATCTCATATACGTCAAGATGAGAATGTGTGTCTGTCCGTCCGTCTGTGTGAATCCCTAAAACTCGACAATTACCCAACCGATTTCATTCAAATTTTACACATGCCTTACTTAAGGTCCGTGCAACGTCATGGGCCAAAAAATTTTCAACTTCTTGCTTAATGCAAGACCACAGTAATCTCTTATCTCTTACACTATTTCAGTATTACGTGTCAAATGTGAAACAATACTATCTCTCCATTGCAATGTGAGATACTTTCAGTTTAATACTATTATAGTGAAACTATTACCTCACATATATACATGCATACATGCATATTAGTCATAAACACTCTACCACTCCTACTAATAACCACTTCACCAACAACACCCTGCCATTCAACAGCTTGCAGTGCACCTGGAAAACGGTCAAAGAGTGTACTTCACTTATGCAAACGCTTCTCTGTTGGCAGAGGAAGCAAGGGATACCACACTCACTGCATTCTTCAAGTTTTGTCAAGTGGATCCACTCGCTCAAACCTTGCTGTATCCAGATTCCATCGCACTACACTTGGAATGAAAAAAAATGCACCCCATGGAAAGTAGGTCAAAATGCTCATGGATACCCTGGTATTAAGTTTGACATTTGCCTTGGGCGAGTATACACAGTACATCCCACTCAACAAGAGTGCTTCTACCTCTGTCTACTACTGCATGAGGTCAGAGGGCCAACGTGTTTCCAGGTCCTAAAACCATTCAAGGACATGTCTGTACAACATACAGAGAAGCCTGCTATCGACAAGGTCTGTTCGAAGATGGTGCACAATGGGATGAAACTTTGGGAGAGGCTGCTTTATCAGAATCACCTAAAAGTCTCAGGGCACTGTTTGCAGTATTACTACAGACATGCGAACTGTGTGATCCTGCAACTCTATGGCTCAAGTACAGGGACAACCTGGCTGAAGACTTTAAGCGGCAAGCTCAACGGCTCTATTCTGACATGGAGGGTATCAGCAATGAAGTCTATAACAAAACTCTCATTGACATTGAAAACAGAATTGCTACCCTGGGTGGAAAGGAATTGCCCACGTATGGCCTGCCGCAAACATTCAGGTCAGGGTCAAACAGCCTTCCTACTGTTGTCGTTCGTGAAACATCCTACGACACTCAAGCGTTTTCAAAGCACATTCTTGAAAATCAGCCTGAATTACTTCCAGACCAACTGCAGGCCTACACAACTATTCTTAACAGTGTACGCCAACACGAGGGACGAATCTTCTTCCTCGATGCTCCTGGAAGAAACAGGAAAAACATTTCTTACAAAGCTTCTCCTTGCAGAAGTTAGGCAGCATCAGGACATTGCAGTAGCTGTAGCCTCCTCTGGGATTGCAGCTACTTTGTTACCCGGTGGCAGGACAGCACACTCCACTTTTAAACTCCCTCTCAATTTAGCAACATCCGAGATACCTTCATGCAACATCAACAAAAGCTCAGTTCAGGGCAGGTACTTAAAAGGTGTCATCTAATTATCTGGGATGAGTGCACCATGGCTCACAAGAGAGCTTTGGAAGCATTACATAGAGCCCTGAAAGACATCCGAGACTGTCAGGCTTCAATGGGAGGTGTAACGCTTCTGCTGTCAGGTAATTTCAGGCAAACTCTTCCTGTCATTCCGAAAGGCACTAGAGCAGATGAGGTCCAAGCATGCCTAAAGTCCTCTACGCTGTTGCATCATGTTACAATCTTCAGTCTTACCACTAACATGAGAGCTCAGCTACACGGTGACCAAATATCCACAAAGTTTGCACAGGACATTTTGACACTTGGTGATGGCAAGGTGCCTCTCAACGCTGCAGGAGAAATGGAAGTGTGACCATTTTCCGCCGTTGTTAATTCTGTAGATTACCTCAAACACAAAGTCTTTCCCAGCTTCACAGAAAACTACCAAAATCACAATTGGCTGTGTGAAAGAGCAATATTAGCTCAAAAAAATGCTGCTATTAAAAAAATTAATCAACAGCTAATGCATTCTCTTCCTGGCACTCTTCACACTTACAAGTCTGTTGATACAATTCCAGATTAAAATGAAGTGGTGAACTATCCACCTGAATTTCTCAATTCGTTGGAGCCTCTTGGACTACATCTCCACATGTTAGCACTTAAAGTTGGAACTCTTGTTACGCTACTCTGCAATCTGGAACCACCAAGACTTTGCAATGGAACACGACTGGTGATAAAGAAAATGATGTCACATGTTATCGAGACTATCATTCTTTTTGGATGTGGAAAAGGTGAGGACGTCTTTATTCCAAGAATTCCTCTTACTCCATCAGGAGCAGAAATCCCATTTACATTCAGAAAACTGCAATTCCCCCATCATGTCAGTTTTGCTATGTCCATTAACAAATCTCTTGGAAGAGCCCTGCTCCTCACATGGACAACTGTATGTTGGCTGCTCAAGAGTGGCAAGCAAAAGAAACCTCTTTACATATGCTCCACAAGGAAAAACAAGGAACATTGTTTACAACAAGGTGTTATAATCAGAACAGCCAGGAGGTATGTACATAATCACCTTTTTTTACCCAAACTTCATGTACTTTCATGTATTTATATTGATATACATATATATCTGTGTGTGTGTGTGTGTGTGTATCGATATATATATATATATATATAAATATACATTGCTTGCCAACTAATGTCGGTATGTTTATGTCCCCATGAATTACCAGCTTCACAAAACAGACTGATAGAATGCGTACTTGGGGTCAATTCGTTCAACTAAAGGCAATTCTCTAGTAACGCCACAGTCAAATATTTTCAACAAGTAAAAGATAAGAATAAACAAATATGCCATTTCACTCCTGAGCAATGCCAGGTATCTCTGCTAGTATATATATATATATATATATATATATATATAAATAGTTTGTAATTATATACATAATTATAACAAGTGCTTGGTTTATGCCTCACCACGCACTGAAAAATAGACGTCAAAAGACACTATTACCACCATAAACTCTCCGAGAAAAACACACCACATAATAGACCATGAGAAGAAATAAAATGAACATTTTCATTTTCTTTCTTCTCATGGCCTATTATGTGGTGTGTTTTGCTCGGGGAATTTATGGTGGTAATAGTGTCTTTTGACGTCTATTTTTCAGTGCGTGGTGAGGCATAAACCAAGCCCTTGTTATAATTATGTATATAATTATAAAATATTTATAAAATTTACCTATGAGGTTTTATTTCCACGCTGACCACTTGGCAAAAATCATTAATGATTTTACACTTTATTATTATATTTATATATATATATATATCTGTGTGAGTTAGAGGTTGAGAAACCAACTAAAGGATAGTACCTATCCAATATACTGGTGGTAGTGTACCCAATTATTCATACCCAAGTGCTAGTTATTGCATGACAATCTCGCAACTGAGTATTATATATGGGTGGGGGTAAAAAGTGGTTTACCCTTGATTTATATGGCAAATAAAAAAGTGGAGGGGATACAAAATCAACAGACATCAGCTGGTAAGCATTCCAGTATGTCTAGTATCTAATACAGTGGAATGAATAGACATACTGGGATGTCTACCAGATGATGTCTCTCGATTTTGTATCCTCTCCACTTTCTTATTTGCTGTGTGTGTGTGTGTGTGTGTGTGTGTGCACGCATGTGTGTGTGTGTGTATGTGTGTAAACACACACATATGCATACAAGTGTGTGCTTGTGTGTGTGTGATAGCATAGATCAAAAGAATTGAAATAAATGTAAATATTTGAAAGCTATTTAACTGTGTGAACTTTTTTTATAAACACATTCAGACTGTATTTTTGATGTATAGCAAAAAAAAAAAAAAAAGGCTGAGTGGAGACTCTCAAGGGACTCATTTCATGGTTTGTTGACCATTCTTCAGGGTAGACATACCCAGGTCTTCTTTTTCCAGTGAAAGTATACAATTAACTGGCCACATTCATGGCAGATATAAATGAACCATTTACAGTAGTGGAAAGATTAATTAAAATATTGGTGTTTTTGATGGGTTGATATTAATTAATATAAGATTCATATATAATACAGCACACAAGAACTGGAACTTACATGTGAATATGTGTGCATATATACACACATATACATATATATGGAGTGAAAGCATTTGAAGAGGCCATGATAACGCATACAAGACTCAAAAGAGATTTAAGGAAGAATGTTATGATCAAGAAGGTGAATCACAATGACCTTTTTGTGTGCACAGTTTGTGACAGACGATGCCTCTCTTTTGCTGGGCTGGAATCTCATTTGCAAACCCATGGAAAACGAACCTGCCCCAACTATTCTGCCTCTATGTCTGTGTACACCTTTCAATGCAATGTATGCCAGAAGGTTTGCAAATCTAACGGAAGCCTCAAAAGACATTTTAAGATTCACAGAGATCAGAACTTAGCTGCAGCTCATAGTGGTCCAAACTGGATATGCAATCTATGTGGGTGTCTTTTCAGAACATTGTCTGGTTTTAAAAGACACATTAGATGCCATGATGGATCTAAGGTGTAGGTACAGGAGGTGGTCAAACTCTGCATAAGGAGTAGACAACCACCACATATATAGATGTATATATATATATATATATATATATATATATATATATTCATATAAACACACACACACACGTGTGTGTTATATAACATAGATATATAGCCACATAAACGTGCCCATGTGGTGCCATGTAAAAGCACACTCTGTAAAGTGGTTGATGTTAGGAAGATCATCCAGCTGTAGAAACCATGCCACAACTGACTGGAACCTGGTGCATCTCCCCAGCTTGCCAGCCCTGGTCAACCCATCCAACCCTGGGCAGCATGGACAAGGGATGTTAAAAGATGACGATGATGATAATGGTGATATATGAGAGTGTTTGGTAAGTAATTGCATTTTACCAGAAAGGATATGAAAACGAATGTAAACTACATTGATCTGAATAGTTTTAATCAAGAATGTAATCACCATAGTTTTCCATGACTGTAGCCCAAAGGGAAAATAACTTTTCTACGCCACATTCAAAGAAACCTATTTCTTTACCTGAGAGAAGTCTGAAAATCCGTTTTCAACTTCCTCTGTTTCTGAATGTTTTAGCTTTTATAAAATGTTTCAGTGATCAGAACAGATGGAAATCCATAGGTGCTGAGTCAGGTGAGTGTGGAGGATGTGGAAGAACTTCTCATCCTAATGATCTTATTTTTTCTTGGCTTTGTTTTGAAGAGTGTGACCATGCCTTGTCATGCTGGAGAATAACACCTTTCCTCTTTACCAAAGCTGGCCACCTTCAACATAATTTGTCAGTTACATGATCAGGTTGTTGACAATAGACATCTGCATTGATGTTCCTTCCATGTTCCAGTAGCTCATAATGGATGATACCTTTCATGTTCTACCAAAGGATTTTTGTGGCTGGAGCTCTGGTTTTGGTGTTGGTGCTGGCTTCATATTACATAATAACCATTAGCTTTTTCGTTTTCTACTGTGATGCAAAACCTATTTTACATCACCTGTGACAATGTACTGCAGAAATGACAGGTTGTCATTCTTGATCAGAAGATTGGTGAAGATGGTGGTGGAACGTTGTGCTCAGTTCTCAAGCATAAGCTTATGTGGAACCCAAATTCCTTTGCATGTTTTCCAAATTTGCTTGAGAAGTTTGTGGATAGTTGAACATGACACATTAAAGTGTTGTGCCAAACCTCTGGTGTTTTGATGTAGATCCAATATAATAGTCTCATTCAAAAGGTTGTCATTCAGAGTGGGTCATCTTCCAGAGTGAAGCTTGTTGGATATGTCACAATTACCATCCTAAAACCTTTTAAACCACAGCTGACATGTACAAGCTTTCACTGTATCCAGATTCACTTCACAAATATTTTACATTGCTTCTGTAGCATAACTTTGCTTTCCAAAACTCATACAGTAAGCAATGGTGAATATGTTGTTTCATAAAGTTCTCATTGTCCATGGAGGTTAATTACCAAAATTACTATGAATGACACACTGTAGGATAGAAGAAATGATATCCTATTTCTAGACAGTTCCTGCCCATTCAACATTGGCTCTAACATGATTGACTTATTCATATTTCATAGTAGTGAAAAAATGTAATTACTTTCTGAAAACACTAATATGAAGGCAGGGAAATGACCACAGAGAGGCTCAAAATATCTAGTGGTGTCGGCTATAGCCTAGTCATCTGTATAGTTATGAAGGAGTAATTACCCAATGACTGGTGTAGAAGGACCATAGTCAACTGCTACAAACGCAAAGGTGACGCACTAGATACAAATAATTACAGAGGTATCAAGTTGTGGGATCAAGTAATGAAGGTCACGGAGAGGGTCATAGCCCAACTAATTAGGGAGTGAGTCAGTCTAGATGAGATGCAGTTTGGATTCGTGTCAGGGAAAAGCACCACTGATGCTATATTTCTGGTAAGGCAGTTGCAGGAGAAATACCTAGCCAAAGATAAACCTCTGTACCTGCCTTTCGTTGACACAGAGAAAGACTTTGACAGGGTCCCCCAATCCCTTATCTGGTGGTCAATGAGGAAACTAGGGATAGATGAATGGTTAGTGCGAGCTGTGCGAGCCATGTACAGGGATGCTGTCATAGGGTGAGGGGTGGCAATGAGTACAATGAAGAATTCCGAGTAGGGGTAGGGGTCCACCAAGGATCAGTCCTCAGCCCCTCTTATTCATCATAGTCTTCCAGGCAATAACACAGGAATTCAAGACAAGATGCCTCTTGGAGCTCCTCTATAATGATGACCTTGCTCTAATTGCTGAGTCACTATCAGAACTAGAGGAGAAGTTTCAGGTGTGGAAGCAAGGACTAGAATCGAAGGGCCTTAGAGTCAACCTAGCTAAAACCAAAGTCTTAATAAGTAGGAAGGCAGACAAACCACACATCCATTCAGGTAGATGGTCCTGCTCGATCTGTAGAAAAGGCATAGGTAGAAACTCCATAAGATGTACCCAGCGTAAGCTATGGACACATAAGAGGTGCAGCAATATCAAAGGGAGGCTAACTGGGAAGATAGATTTTGTATGTGGCAAATGCTCAGATGCTATAAACACTGAAAATGTACAGAGAACAACTTCTATCACAATCCAGGGAGAAAAACTAGAAGTAGTTAATAGCTTCCGTTACCTAGGGGACCAAGTCACTAGCAGGGGTAAATGCTCTGAAAGTGTAGCTGCTAGAATAAGAATAGCCTGGGCAAAGTTCAGAGAGCTCCTACCTCTGCTAGTGACAAAAGGTCTGTATGACGCATGTGTGCGAACAGCCATGTTACATGGCAGAGAAACATGGGCTGTGACTGCTGAGGACATGCGTAAGCTTGCAAAGAATGAAGCCAGTATGCTCCACCGGATGTCAGTGTGAATACATGACAGAGTCTAAGCACCCTGAGAGAAAAGTTGGATTTAAGAAGCATCAGATGTGGTGTGCAAGAGAGACGACTGCACTGGTATTGATCATATGTTGCGAATGAATGAGGACAGATGTGTGAAAACATGTCACACCCTAGAAGTTGAGGGAACCTGTGGAAGAGGTAGACCCAGGAAAACCTGGGATGAGGTGGTGAAGCATGACTGTCAAACATTGGGCCTTACCAAGGCAATGACTAGGCACCGGGACCTCTGGAGATATGCTGTGCTTGAGAAGAACCGACAAGCCAAGTGAGACCATAGCTATGGCCTATGTCGGTGGGTGTAACAAGCTCATTCATGAATACCCTTCATTCATTGGACAAAAAGCCTTGCTTGAGAAGACTTATTGAGGCAAGTGAAATCAAAATCATCAAAATTGCTGACGTGGCCAACAATGCTAAAAGCACATCTGAACGTGGGGTGTAACTGACCCACTTATGACTACCCCTCATTCATTGGACAATGAACTTTGCTTGCGAAGACCTATTGAGGGAAGTGTAAACAAATCAAAATCACTGACGTGGCCGATGACAGTACCACCTGATTGGCACTCGTGCTAGTGGAACATTAAAAGAAGCATATCTGAGCGGGATCATTGCCAGGGCCACAGACTGGCTCCTGTGCCGGTGGCATGTGAAAAACAATATTCGAGTGTGGTCGTTGCCAGTGCCACCGGACTGGCTTCTGTGCAGGTAGCACGTAAAACACCTGACTGGCCTTTGTGCTGGTGGAACGTAATAAGCACCCACTACACTCTCAGAGTGGTTGGCATCAGGAGGGGCATCCAGCTGTAGAAACATTGCCAGATCAGACTGAGCCTGGTACAGCCTCTGGCTCACCAGTCCTCAGTCAAACCAGTCAACCCATGCCAGCTAGGAAAGCAGGCATTAAACAAGGGTAATATATATATATATATTTATACAAATATACATGTGAGTATATATATGTATATATATATGTGTGTGTGTGTGTGTACATACTCCCACAAACACACACACACACACACGTGTGTGTGTGTGTGTGTGTGTGTGTGTGTGTGTGTGTGTGTGTGTGTGTGTGTGTGTGTGTGTGTGTGTGTGTGTGTGTGTGTGTGTGTGTGTGTGTGTGTGTGTGTGTGTGTGTGTGTGTGTGTGTGTGTGTGTGTGTGTGTGTGTGTGTGTGTGTGTGTGTGTGTGTGTGTGTGTGTGTGTGTGTGTGTGTGTGTGTGTAAAAGGTTGAATGTGGATTCATCCTTTAATTGGAATGGTTTCCAAAAAGATTGGTGTAAATTGGCATAGATATGGAAAGTAGTATTAGTATATTAAGTGTATGATTAATTTATAGAATGAAGTTCTACTAATCCAGTCATATTTGTCAAAAACGGAGATAAGATGTTAAAAAGTTGTAAGAAGTTTATTCATGCATACAATCGTTTCGTACATAGATATAAATTCATTTTAGAATTTGCAAATATCTAAGTACTTGTCAGTGCAGAAAAATAATAGGAACTTAAAAAAAGAGCAGAGAAGTTGGATCTATGACTTTTATGTCTATCTGTTCCTACCCATGTGTGATAGTGATGGAAGTCATATCAATTATCATAACTCCAATCACTATCACACATAAATAGGAAGAAATAAACATGAAACTCATAGATCCAACTTCTCTACTCTTTTTTTAAGTTCCTATTATTTTTCTGCACTGACAAGTACTTTGATATTTGAAAATTCTAAATGAATTTATATCTATGTACGAAACGATTGTATGCATGAATAAACTTCTTACAACTTTTTAACATCTTATCTCCTCCATTTTTGACAAATGTGATTGGATTTGTAGAACTTCATTCTATAGATTAATCATACGCTTAATATATATATATATATATATATATATATATATATATATATATATGTATATGTATAAATTGAGGATATAATCATTAAAATGATTAAATCAGTGGCTAGCGTATAAAAACCACCAAATCAGTAAAATTGATTTTTAAGTATATAATATCTACATTTGACATCTACTTCTAGTGTATTGGTATTGGCCCTCCAGCGCCCTTAATTATAATTATATTTTTATTTTTCTATATTTATATATAACTTTTATAAGGAATATTCTAAAAGAATATGTAACTGAACTTATATTAAGTGCTCTATTATTTTGAGCAAATAAATATATATATATATATATATGTGATTTTATATTATTAATAAATTCATAAAATTATCAATAATATTCGCAGGAAATCAATATTTAATATTTAAATTTCGAAATATATATATCCAATATGGCATGGTAATATAATAAATTTAAAACTTAGGATATACGAAATATAAATATAAATATATATAAAAATATGAATGTAGATAAAGATACATGTGAATATAAATGCATATAAAAATTTATGCGTAATTGAGCATGAATATTATAAAGTCTAAAATTTTAAAAAGTCTAAAATTAAAAAAATTAAACATCTGACGATCGTTTCGCAGATATTATTGTAATCACAATGTAATCAAAAGATCAGCATATTATCAATAATTCCACTCTTCGGAGATGAATGGATTTATAATCTATGTGTTAAGAACGAATGGTATATGTAATATTTTTTATATTTTTTAATATTTTAATTAATATAACATATACCATTCGTTCTTAACACATAGATTATAAATCCATTCATCTCCGAAGAGCGGAATTATTGATAATATGCTGATCTTTTGATTACATTGTGATTACAATAACATCTGCGAAACGATCGTCAGATGTTTAATTTTTTAAATTTTAGACTTTTTTAAATTTTAGACTTTATAATATTCATGCTCAATTACGCATAAATTTTTATATGCATTTATATTCACATGTATCTTTATCTACATTCATATTTTTATATATATTTATATTTATATTTCGTATATCTTAAATTTTAAATTTATTATATTACCATGTCATATTGGATATATATCTTTCAAAATTTAAATATTAAATATTGATTTCCTGCAAATATTATTGATAATTTTATGAATTTATTAATAATATAAAAACACATATATATATATATATATTTATATATATATATATGCACCGTGAGGACCAAAGAATTGAGGTATTTTGTGTTGCAAGACAGTGTGTGAGAGAGATTCGTGATGTCATAGGAGAGAAATGTGTCCACATGGATGATGGCTCACTTGCACTAAACGAGGTTGCAAAGAGAGAGGTTTGGAGACACCACTATGAAAGGTTGCTCAATAAAGAGAATGAATGGGAGAAAGAGAGTCTGCCGAACGTTGACCCAACAGAGGGACCAGCTATCCTAATTGACAGTACCTTGGTAGATAAAGCAATCAAGAGTATGAAGACAGGGAAAGCTCCCGGCACATCAGGAATCACTGCAGAGATGCTCAAAATATCTGGTAGCGTCGGCTATAGCCTAATCACCCGTATAGTTAATCAGGTGATGCACGAAGGAGTCATACCCAATGACTGGTGTAGCAGCACCATAGTCAACTGCTACAAAGGTAAAGGTGACGCTTTAGACACAAACAATTACAGAGGTATCAAGTTGTTGGACCAGGTAATGAATGTCACGGAGAGGGTCATAGCCCAACAAATTAGGGAGAGAGTCAGTTTAAATGAGATGCAATTTGGGCTCATTCCAGGAAAAAGTACCACTGATGCTATATTTCTGGTAAGACAGCTGCAGGAGAAATACCTAGCCAAGGATAAACCTCTGTACCTGGCTTTCGTTGACATGGAGAAAGCCTTTGACAGGGTCCCCCAATCCCTTATCTGGTGGTCAATGAGGAAACTAGGGATAGATGAATGGTTAGTGAGAGCTGTGTGAGCCATGTACAGGGATGCTGTCAGTAAGGTGAGGGTAGGCAGTGAGTACAGTAAAGAATTCCAGGTAGAGGTACGGGTCTGCCAAGGTTCAGTCCTCAGCCCCCTCCTATTTATCATAGTCCTCCAGGCAATAACACAGGAATTCAAGACGAGATGCCCCTGGGAGCTCCTCTATGCTGATGACCCTGCTCTAATTGTTGAGTCACTATCAGAACTAGAGGAGAAGTTTCAGATGTGGAAGCAAGGATTAGAATCGAAGGGCCTTAGTGTCAACCTAGCTAAAACCAAAGTCCTAATAAGTAGAAAGGTAGACAAACCACAAACCCCTTCAGGTAGATGGCCCTGCTCAATCTGTAGAAAAGGCATCGGTAGAAACTCTATAAGATGTACCCAGTGTAATCTATGGACACATAAGAAGTGCAGCAATATCAAAGGAAGGCTAACTAGCAAGATAGTTTTTATATGTGGCAGATGCTCAGGAGCAATTAACACTGAAAATGTGCAGAGAACAACTTCTGCCACATTCCAGGGAGAAAAACTAGAAGTAGCTGATAGTTTCCGTTACCTTGGTGACGAAGTCAGTAGTGGGGGGAGGGTGCGCTGAAAGTGTAGCTGCTAGAATAAGAATAGCCTGGGCAAAGTTCAGAGAGCTCTTACCTCTGCTAGTGACAAAAGGCCTCGCACTCAGAGTAAAAGGCAGACTGTATGACGCATGTGTACAAACAGTCATGCTACATGGCAGTGAAACATGGGCCGTGACTGCTGAAGACATGCGTAAGCTCGCAAGGAATGAAGCCAGCATGCTCCGATGGATGTGTAATGTCAGTCAGTGTGCATACTTGACAGATTGTAAGTACCTTGAGAGAAAAGTTGGACCGAAGAAGCATCAGATGTGGTATGCAAGAGAGACAATTGCGCTGGTATGGACATGTGGCGAGAATGGATGAGGATAACTGTGTGAAAAAGTGCCACACCTGAGCAGTTGAGGGAATCTGTGGAAGAGGTAGACCTGGGATGAGGTGGTGAAGCACGACCTTCAAACATTAAGCCTCACCGAGGTAATGACTAGTGACCGAGACCTTTGGAAATATGCTGTGCATGAGAAGACCCGGCAAGACAAGTGAGACCATAACCTGTGGCCTTTACCAGATGTGTAGCCAGCCCACTTATGCGTACCTTTCCTTCTATGAACACAAAACCCTGCTTGCAAAGACCTGTTGAGGCAAGTTAAATCGAAATCAAAATCAAAATTGAACCAAATTTGATGACTGGCACCATGCCAACCTTCCTTCATTGAACACTAAATTCAGCTTGCAAAGACCTGTTGGGGCAAATGAGATCGAAACTGAACCAAATTTGATGACTTGTACCCATGCCAGTGGATCACTAACAGTACCATCCGAGCGGGATCACTGCCAGAGCAGCGGTCTTGCTCCTGTGCCGGTGGCACGTAAAAAGCACCGTTTGAGCACGATCGTTTCCAGCTTCGCCTTACTGGCACTTGTGCTGGTGGCATGTGAACAAAACATTCAACTGACTCCTGTGCAGGTGGCACATAAAAAGTACCATTTGAGCATGGCCATTGCCATTACTGCCGGACTGGCCCTTGTACTGGTGGCACATAAAAAGCACCCACTACATTCTCAGAGTGGTTGGTGTTAGGAAGGGCATCCAGCTGTAGAAACTCTGCCAGATCAGATTGGAGTCTGGTGTAGCCATCTGGTTCAGCAGTCCCCAGTCAAATCGTCCAACCCATGCTAGCATGGAAAGCGGACGTTAAACGATGATGATGATGATGATGATGATATATATATAGGAGAGTATCGTAGTTTGCTTGAAGCATTGTGTATTGTTTGTGAAATATAATGTGTCTTGAATGGCCCAACAATGCAGAGTGAACTATAATAACTGTTATAATTTAATTATTCATAATCTGATATGATATTTCAGAATATAAAAATTCCTTTTTCAGATATTGCTAGGAATTGATCAAGTCACTTCTATAATCAGTTTTCCAACAATTATAGCACTGACTCAACCAATTCCTAGCGATATCTGAAGAAGGAATTTTTATATTCCGAAATATTATATGAGACTATGAATAATTAAATTATAACAGTTATTATAATCCACTCTGCATGCATTGTTGTGCTATTCAAGATACATAAAAAATATATGGTTTTGATATATATATGTATAATCGTTAGCATGCTGGGGAAAATGCTTAGTGGAGTTTCATCCATTCTTATGAGTACAAAAAACTGCAGCCCTTGGCCAAGTCATGTCAAACCAGTGTGACAGAGTAAACTCAACAAACCAGTGTGACAGAGTAAACTCAACAAACCAGTATGACCTCAAGCCATTCTCGGGTGAAGAGAACATACTGAGGCTTTGTCCCGCAGTGGATTGAACATAGGCAATCCAACCCAATCCAATATATATACATACATATATATTATGTGAGAGAGGGATATACATATATACTCACAAACACAAACACACACCCAGTGCACTGATGTTCTCATTGCCCCAATCAACATTTCCTTGTTCAGATTCAATACTAAATATTTTACTTAATCCTTTCTCCTCAGAACTACATCTCTCCAGAACTTTTTCTTTGCCTGCAGTTTCTGGACAAACATCGACCTGCACAAGCTTGAGTTGAACACTGCACCAACAGACAGGTTGCCATGTACCAGTGACACTATCTACTCTCTCTCTCTCTCTCTCTCTCTCTCTCTCTCTCTCTCTGACTGACTGGGAGAACCATGTATCTTCTCTGCAGCAAGACACCTGTTTCTGTCCCTCGGTCATATTCTAATCTTTCATCATTGGATGCAAGGCCACCTCCTCCAAAGCCCTCCCCCACCTCCTTTTAAAGGCACTTTGTCTTACAAATTATTTGGTGACCCTACCAGTGCTGGTGCAATGTAAGAAGTATCCAGTCCACACTGGTTTCTGATTGGAAGGGCATCCAAATATAACAATTGTGCTACTGCAGACCTTGCTGGCACTGATGCCACGGGAAAAGCACTCAGTTCACTCTGTAAGGATGTTAGCGTTAGGGAAGGGCATCCAGCTGGAAAAGCCATGCCAAA
>NC_142949.1:15096526-15106748 GCF_046866305.1 Octopus bimaculoides
TTGAATCTATATATATATATATATGTATGTATTATGAATTTTTCCATTTATTAAGGAACGATACACATGCACACCACTTTTATTAGCAATAAGTTTATATGTTTATTTGCGTGACTTTACTCTTGCTTTTTTTCTTTCTCACCTTCTTGCTTCTATTTCTAGCCTGTCCACTTTCTCCTTTTTTCTCTCTTTCTCTCTCTCTCTCTCTCTCTTTCTCTCTCTCACTCTCGCCTTCTCACTTGTGTTTGTAGCTGTTTTCCTTCCCCTTTCCCCCTTCACTTCTTCCCTTATATTCTCTTTATCACGCTCTCTCTCCCTTTCTCCTCTGACAAGTGATCCATGGTCAGCATCCCTTCATCTTCTTCCTTTTCCACACTAGCAGCCCAGCTGTTCAGTCAAAAAAAATTTCTCCAGCTTGCTATTTGCTGTTTTCTATATCTTTCAGGATTTCTTCTAACCATTACCTACCATTCTTGTCCTTTTGACCCTAAGGCCATATTTTGCTCATTTCCTCTTTACATCATCTTTATCCATCATTTTAAATTACATTTTTTTGTTTTGCTTGCTTGAGGCTCTACACTCTCTGCAACCTTCACAAGCACCACCAATATGGGAAGCCCTCAGTCTTATCATTAAAGATGCAAAACTGAGTATTATCATTTTGGTTGATAACTGATGAAGAATTAGAGACCCTCATTTTCTGTCTCCCACCCAGTATATGTATATGTTTTCTATATATCGTCGCTTATTTACTATGAATTTTTTCATTTATTATTATTATTATTATTATATATATATATATATATATATATATATATATATATACACACCCCAACTGTGACTGACAGTGCAGGGTAGCACCTGAATTGCTAAAAAATAAGAGGTAAAAACCCTCTTAGCTGCAAAGAAGCACAATTTGTGACAATTGAATTCTTCCTTCTTGGTTTAATATTGCTTATAGCCACCTTATTTTAAATATATATAAACCAGTCCATGTGAGTCCAAATACTTGAATGTATATTGCGAGATTTTCTAAGCCCATTTGCCTTCAGACACTTGATTTGTGTAGTTATCATCAGTGTATTTTGGTGATTTAAATAAGTATTCTGACTGTTATTTGCAGCAGGTAGACATACTTAGTATGTCCTTTGATTAATTTTAATTTCAGCAATATATATATATATATATATATATATATGTTAAATATATATTTTTTTACCAAAAAATTTGGTAAAAAATATAGTATCTGTTAACAATCTTAGCAAAAAACTCACAGTTGAGTTTTTGAATATATATCAACTTTAAATAGAGCTCAAAATTGATCCATTGAAAATACTTTATTACAACAACAATAACAATAATAATAACAAATAAATAGACCTATGTACATTTCGATAGAACATCCAGAATGATTAATACATATCATAAAATATTATAAAATATAGGATACTCCATCTCCTCAGGGTCCCATTATTATTGCTATCATCACCATCATTATTATTAGCAATACACATCCCAAAAAAAAACGAAACCATTCAAATCTAATTTTCATAGTTGACCCATGAAAATATATTTTATAATATTTTATGATATGTATTAATCATTCTGGATGTTCTATCGAAATGTACATAGGTTTATTTATTTGTTATTATTATTGTTATTGTTGTTGTAATAAAGTATTTTCAACGGATCAATTTTGAGCTCTATTTAAAGTTGATATATATATATATATATGTATATATATATATATATATACATATATACATGCATACACAGACAGACAGACATACAGACCCTTCCCAGGTGTATGTGCTTGAGTCTCATTGTCTGGAATCTCACAACAGTTGTAAACAAGCATCACCATCATACAAGTGGTGTCGTTTATTTGCAAGTTTCCATAAAAACATGCACAGTCATGATACTGCTAAAATTCGAAGGACTTGGAAACAGGTGAGGGTTGGCAACAGGAAGAGCATCCAGTTAGAGAAAATCTACATCAGTGAATTCCATCTGACCTATGCAAGTATAGAAAAATAGATGTCACGGCGGTGACGAGGATTTCTATTTTGCCTAAATGACTGTACAGAAGTTTGGCAGTATTCCAGGAATCATAATTTAGGAAAGTTCTTCCAATATATTGAGAAAAAGAGTGAATTAAGGGTGCCAAAAACAAAAGACACATCACGGTGCTGGGTGGGTGTAAATGGCACCCAGACAAAATCCAGGAGATTTAAATAAAGCAAAAACTGAACACAAGAATTCGAGAAGAATCACAGTGCTCCGTGTTGGCAGAAAATCAGAAAATCATCTCAAGAAAGTTCCAAACTTGGATAAATGCTCATATTTCAGATGGAGAAGAAAATTCTAAAGTAACCAAGGTCCATTCTTCTGATCCCATCACTGATTAGTTTCACCAGAGTATCATTACTGAGTCCCAAGTTAGACCATACAGAGCAGCAGGTTTATTATCAAAGACATTCCAACCATAACCATCCCATCGTTTTTACTTACTTTTTTAAGGCACAGTATACCTCAGGTTACATCATCTAATGTGTAGCTCCATTTTCAAAGTCGGTTGAATATGATTTGTGATAGATTTAGCTGTTATTTCTAGAAGATTGTGCGACCATGCAAACCATGTTCCCTGATTGACTTATGCGTCAATTCAGGGACGTCAAGCCTCCGTCTCCTTCACCAAACGAATATTTTTATTCTAATAAAAAAAATATAACTATTATTACAGTTAGTTCGCACCACAAGGTTTAAATACTCCTTGCCAAATGAGGTGCAGGGGTGCTACTCCGTTGCTTTCCGTTAAGTCACCACAGGAAAAGAAAATATCCGTAACTTAGCAAACTTCAAACAAAGTCAATCGATTTATTCTGGTCCGCGCCTAAAATAATGAGCAGCGAGAGTGATACAAGGGAAGCAACTCCCGATTCAAGTTTCAAGAACAGAAGAATTGTTTCCCTTGTTGCCGTACATTTTTTTTTAATGTTTTTATACAAGACGATTTATTTACAAATATATGAATCGTGTACGATAAAAATTAACGATGAAACTTTCTTAAAACACACACACACACACACGGTTTGTATTTGTTAATACTATCATGTCATTGAAGATTAGGTCTTCGGATTAAATTGTGTCTGATTTCCGTCCCAACAGCGATAAAATTTTGTAATCCACTTTTTTCTTGGATGTTTAGTTCCTGAGGTAGAAAGAATTTTGTCAGAACCATATCTGACATAAATCTGATCAACTATCTGATATCTAGATATTACCACATGGTGGTGGGAGCGACTGTATAATCGTAGCTCTGTATATAGAGTCTGCGTCTTATTGTTGACTGACCTTCAGAAAAAGCAGACAAATCTCCTGAAAACCTCGTCTAAATGCCTTTTCGAAACATGATCAGGGGAAAGAGAAAGGATAGTCATGGTTGAAATACCTTTGATCCTGTGACTGTTCAAACAAAGATAACAAAGGATTAAACAACGATTACACGCTGTATCTGATCTAGAAGACCTAAAATCAAAGGCACTCCAACCATGACCAATACAACTGAACATCATGCAGCGTGTATCTTGGATAACTATCCAGTATGACCAGTTTCAATATAGCAGAATCGTTAGCACACCGGGCGAAATGCTTGGCGGTATTTCGTCTGTCTTTACATTCTGAGTTCAAATTCTGCTGAGGTCCGCTTTGCTTTTCAATCCTTTTGGGGTTGATAAATTAAGTACCAGTGAAACACTGGGGTCAAAGTCATCGACTAGTCCCTTCCCTACAAATTTCAGGCCTTGTGCCTTTAGCAGAAAGGATGTAATATGAGGAAAAGTTGGTTGTTATTTCTAGCAGGTTGAGAGACTATGGGCAGCCCCCTTCATAACACAATTTTTGTCCTTGGGTGGCAACAGTTATTTCCTGTTTCCTTACCCCTAGAAACTATGACAAATTGGCTTCAAACTTTCCTTCAAACTTTGCTTTCCTCAAACTTGGACTCCTAGAAGTAAACTGAGCTGTTCAACTTATGATCCCTATATTTATACCACTCTCTATGTTGCCAGAACATTCTAGAAATTCTTGAAACTTTTAGAAAGTTCTCAAAAGTTCAGCAACCCAGCACTGAATCTGTCTGAAATGTAATGGAGAAAAATAGGTCAGTTTCAAAACATTGATGTCCCAGTCACAAAAGCAAAGTCTGAAGGGAATAGAAGTCATTTTTTTTTAATTTCTAAATAGAAACAAACAGGAAATAACACTTACTGACCAAAGACAAAGAAAAAAGTTAAAATTTTGTTACAGTGTTATATGAGTGTGTAAACGAAGTCGAACGAGTTAGCTCCAGCTTGGACTGGGACTTTTACATGATATATAGACTAAGTAAGTCTTTGAGTTTCCTGCTTACCCACAGGTTTCTGAGTCTAAACTGATAAATTATTCTCAGGACTTTGATTGGACCTTCATATTCTTTGGTTCAAATCTTACTGGGATCAGCTTCATTATCCATCCTTCTGGGGTCAATAAAACAAGTGGATCAGAACTGACCAAGGGTCAAACAAAACCACCACCAACAACAACAATGATAACTGCAGCAGCAGCGGCAAATATCAGTTCTTCACACAAAATACAGTATGAAATAAGAAAACAAAGGCAAGTGGGAAACCGAAGCAATGTGAAAGAACGAAATTTAAAGTCCCAGCGTCTGTGAAGGAACTGGACCCTTCCATGACATGGCTGAGTGATTTTCAGGACAGGAGACATTCAACTGTGAAAATAATTGACCTGATAAAAAAAAAAAATAAATAAAACCCATCTCAACTATCGCTTACCTTTCTCTTATTTCAATCATTGAACTGTGGCCATGATGGGGCAAATGGCTTCAAGGGTTTTTAGTCAAACAAATCAACCTCAGCACTTGTTAGTTTGTTTTTTGTTTTTTTCAAGTCTGGTATTTATTTTATCAGTGTCTTTTGCTGAACCACTAAGTCACTGAGATGTAAACAAACCAACACTGGATGACAAGTAGAGTAGGAGAGACAAAGACACACACACACACACACATGTATATACAGCTGGTGCCATATAAAATGTACCCAGTCCACTCTGTAAAGTGGTTGGCATTAGGAAGGGCATCTGGCCATTGAAACTAAGCCAAAACAGACAATGGAACCTGATGTGGCTCCTGGCCCTGCCAGCACCTGGCAAACCATCCAACCCATGCCAGCATGGAAAATGAACATGAGAGGAGGAGGAGGAGGAGGATGTGTGTATAAAAAAACATGTTAAATGATAATATATATATATATATATACACACACATCTCCCACATACACACACACGACAGGCTTCCACACAGTTTCCATCAACCAAACTCACTGAGAAGGCTTTCGTCAGCCCAGGTCTACAGTGGAAAACACTTCTCCAAGGTGCCATACTGTAGCATTCAACCAAAAATCATAGAGTTTCAAAACATCTGTAGAGAGAAAGAAATATAAGAGAGCCAAAACATAAGAATCAGGAGAGAATTAGACTTACATTAGATTCCAGCAATTCTTTGAGTAAATACTGATTCCAAAAGAAACGTTCATCTGCCCGTTTCCACAGAGGTTCATCTGCTGGTTTATCATTGGTGTATTGTCGTTGAATGCTGTTAGTTAGATCAAATGTGAGGCTGTAGTAGAAGGAATTGGACTCGTTGAATAACTTCAGCAATTCCTATTAAAAAAGAAGAAAACACATAAAAGATACCAGAAATATGAGAAGGTTTTTATTGTTGTTTTTTTTTACTTTTTATTCAGGGACACAGTTTCCATCTTTGTGCTTTTGTTTTTGGTTTAGAAAGATTTGTATTCTTCAATTTGGTTCTGCTGCCTACCATCACCTATAATCATGAACGCTGGATAATGAACAAAAGAGTAGAATCGCAAATACAATTGGCTGGAATGAGGTCCCTGTGAAAGATCTATTGAATAACATTACTGCAAGACAGGGTGAGTATCTCAGAAATCAGGGATCCTCTCCAGGTCAAGCTACTACTTCGCAGCATTCAGAGGTCACATCTCCAGTATAACAGACATGTGATTAGAATGTCACAGGAAAGAATTGCAAGCAGGAAACTTAGGAACAGACCAAGAATGAAATGGTTGAATAATATTCAGAGTTTCAGTTGGGAATCTGGTTTGAAATTGTAATAATGGTTGCTTCTGATAGGAACCCTATAGAAGGTGTGCCTAAGGACTCTACACCACCACAACGCTCCCAGGATTAGTGGATGGAGAAGACAGATGGATGGAAAATTTGTATTATGATTTCCCTAATAGCTTTCATCCTTAAAACATACTTATTGCTTCCAAAAATCTCATGTTATGCACACACACACACGCACACACACACACACACACGCACGCACACACACGCACACACACACACACACACACACACACACACACACACACAGAGTCACAATGAGGATATTTAGACCTCTTATAGGGATATTTTTAGTCAAGATACACTGGTTTAATATATTATATTTTGAAGAGATATTTCTTCAATGAATATATTATATAAAATATCATAAAATATCAAATATTATTATTAAATTTGAAAACAGAGAGATCCAATGGATACAAATTAATTTATCAATTAATTAGCATATGATATCCGTTATTACACACACACACACACACACACACACACACACACACACACACATATATATATTGATAGAAAGGAGAACAAAAGAAAGAAAGAGACCTTGATATTATGTAAATACAGGAATTTATCTGTAAAAATATCTGACAATTATTCGGTAGCCATGATAAAACTCTGAGTTTCGGATGCCAGGGGCTGAAACCCATGCCAACATCTCTTCAGTTATCTGACCATTGATTTTCATAGGAATTTTCAATGGCCAGATAACTGAAGAGATGTTGGCGTGGGTTTCCGCCCCTGGCATCCGAAACTCAGAGTTTTATCATGGCTACCAAATAATCGTCACATATTTTTACAGATATATATATATATATATATATATATATATATATATATATATATATATATATACATATATATATCATCATTATCATCATCACTTTAATATCCAGTTTTCTATGTTTGCATTCATTGGATCAAATGTTTAAGCACATTTTTATATGGTTGGATGCCTTTTCTTTTACCAACCTTTGCCTATTTCAACACAAAGAAATGTTTTCCTTAGTCTTTCAGACACAAACACTATGATAGCTCGACAATATTTACATAGAAGATTGGAAGCATATTACACTGCTTCTATGAAGGGGAAGTTTATTCACAATTAGTGCATGGCATGAAGATAAAAAGGCATACACACAAGCCTTGTCTCTCTCTCTCTCTCTCTCTCTCTATCTCACTCACACACACACACACACACACACACACACACACACACACACACACACACACACACACACACATTAACAACACTTTATTTAATCTATGTATTGGGTTTGGGCTTATATTCTGCTATTAGTCAAGCTTCCATAGTTAGAATTCTCCATTTTTATACAAATCTAAGTTATTCCAGTTTCTCTCGAGCATTTCCTCCACAATGCCCCAAACATGGTTTTACTGTTGTCTGGTAGGGGCATTAATAGTGATGAGTTCAATTCTTGCCTTTCGTGAAGTGACCTGTAATAATCCAGCATCTTATCTAAAGAAATACTTCTTACTTATCTGCTGAGCTCTTCAGAAACCAGAGTTAAATGCAAGCATTACAGTTCCTTGTGAATATCCAGAAAGGATTAGTTGACACAGCTTTGGATGATGGAAATATTTTAGAAATGTAAAGAATGCAGCTTACCTCGTATATTCGTCTTTCAAATTTTTCTTTATCCTTTACTTCTTTCTGTAAAGAACAAGCAAACACAACATGAAGGAACTAACGGTAAATGAATATGAAATGACAGGAGACGATGAATGGGGAACATGAATGAATGGGGGAACATGAATGAATGGGGGAACATGAATGAATGGGGGAACATGAAGCAAAAGAGATTACCAGAAATGTGAAATAAGGGAACAACAAAAGATTGTAGAATACGAGGGTGAGTCAAAAAGTAATGCCATTTTGTTTAGGACAGGTATAATTACTAACACAGGAACATGTATCATACATCAAAATGAAGCTGGTCCTCTGTGTATCACATCCCTACTTCTCAACATAGTCACCATTTCTCTCAATAGTAATGTTCCACCTTCCAATGAGAGCATGTATCCCTGCCCCATAAAATTCTGTTGACTGTTCTTTGAGCCACTTCTTCACTACAGTTTTCACTTCCTCATCACTGGAATAATGTTTGCCTCTCAAACCCTCTTTCATGGGGCCAAAGAGATGATAGTCTGAAGGTGCTAAATTATTCTAGTGACGAGGAAGTGAAAACTGTAGTGAAGAAGTGGCTCAAAGAACAGTCAACAGAATTTCACGGGGCAGGGATACATGCTCTCATTTGAAGGTGGAACATCGCTATTGAGAGAAATGGTAACTATGTTGAGAAGTAGAGATGTGATCCACAGAGGAACAGCTTCATTTTGATGTATGATACATGTTCCTGTGTTGGTAATTATGCCTGTCCTAAACAAAATGACATTACTTTCTGACTCACCCTCATAAAAGAAAGAGAAAGATGGAAATGTGGTGAAATGTAAAAACTGATGACAAAAACAAATCAAAATCAGATGACAACAATAAAATGTGAAATCAATGAATGAAGAATAGAATATGATATAAAATTGATGACAGCAAAAAGAGATGTGAAATGAAACAGATAACAAAAAGATTGTATACATTACATATATGTGTGTGGATGCAACTGAGTCTGCATTTTTCTGTGGAAATGTGTGTGTGAATGCAACTGAATCTGTAAATTTCTGTGCAAGATAGTGTGTGAGTAGATATCTGGGAAAGGGAGTGCAAGCATACATGTGTCTGTGAAAGGGAAGAAGTGAATACATATGTGAAAGTAGTGCATGTATACATGTGTGTGTATGCATGTGTGTGTGAAAGGGAGAATATGTATAAGTGAAAAAGAGTGAATGCGTTTGTGTGAAAGGGAGTGCATGTGTAAGTGAGAAAGGGAGTGTGTGCATATATGTAGGTGTGTGTAAATGAGAGTGCATGTGTTATACAAGTCGTAGAAAATAAAGATATAAACATCACCTGAGTAAAGTTTGGAACATTTATATTTAGAATTCCTACTTTAAACATGCACACACACACACACACACATACACACACACACACACACACGCAGCAGCAGCATATAGATTTATACACACTTTCATATATACACAAACAAACACCAGCATACACTACAATAATTTAAACATACTCTCTTTCTAACTTTTACACTGATACACATAAGCATATTTTAACAAAAGTAAGATAAAATTTAAAACCTTCAATCAATGAGACAGTTGAAAACAAAAGCACAAAAGCAAACAAAAAAAACTGGAAAAAAAATGAAATGGGAAAATTTCCCCAGTTTTTCTTCTGCATAAAGAACATATAGTTAAGTACAGGCTAACATAATGTAATGAGTCAAAAAGAATACTTAATCCATTGAAATTCCCTAGTAGTGAGATGGAAAATCATTGGTGTTAATAAAAATTCTTGGTTATGAAGGGAAGGGAGAGAATTTCTAAATTTAAATTGATTAAAGATTAAATGAAGACACAGTTAAAAAAAAAAACTATTCACGATTATTTAATCTGTTGTTGCTCTTAATATATACATATATATATATATATATATATATATATATATATATATATATATATATATATATATATATATATATATATATAAATATATATATATAAATATATATATATATAAATATATATATATATATATATATATATATATAAATATATATATATATATATATATATAAATATATATATATATATATATATATATATATATATATAAATATATATATATATATATATATATATATATATATATAAATATATATATATATATATATATATATATAAATATATAAATATATATATATATAAATATATAAATATATATATATAAATATATAAATATATATATATATAAATATATAAATATATATATATATATATATAATATAATATAATATAAATATAATATATATAAATATATAAATATATAAATATATAAATATATATATATATATATTATATATAT